>NC_068323.1:4049163-4094163 GCF_025860055.1 Xyrauchen texanus
GTAAACATGCGCCAGAAAGACGTCGCACCATCAATGTTTTTCAGGGCTTGTGCAAGAGCGTCACATTTTTTAGATGTTATGTTTTGTGTTATTTGATACGCATTTGGCCCCCTTAGACGCCATTTTTTTGGCCAACTAAATCGCATGTTTCCTTCACAGAGAAATCTATTCCAGAATCGTTGAAAGAATTGATCATTTATTCATAACATAGTTCAATAATTGCTTTGACATTTGTTCGTTGTAGTTTCTAGCCTTAGTAGAGTATTTGTCATTAGTCGAGCAACATGACCAATGAACACAGCGTGACCAATAAAGCTACAAAAGTGTTGCTAATTAAGTCCTCAACGCCGCTACGCTTAGTGGCTTAAAAGATTACCATATTAAACACTATTGAACCAAAGCGTAAATCCTATTCATAAACCCACACACAAACACCGTCTCTAATCCACCTCTTCAAAAAGCCTCAAAATGACAGCCGAACAGAATGAGCGCTAGCCAGACATCGGGCTAAATGTAGGGTTGGAAAATACGTTTCTTGCTATCTTCAAAGAGCTCATCCAAGCAGCCAGCAATGCTACAGCGGCTGTCTGGCAGTAAAGACCACAGTTTAATGGAAAGATAGACACCTCGCCTGCAACCTGAGACCTCGAACGCCGGCTCAACGGCGTGTCTGGTCTATAGTGTGTCATTAGAGACGCTTGCGGCTGTTTATGCTAACTCACACCGTTTTCATTCAGAGTCTGCAGGGAATATGTGCTTGGCCACACTTGGGCTGTGTTCACAATAGCATACCAACATACTATTCTGACTATACCTGCCATATTAATAATAATAATAATAATAATAATAATAACTCCTTACATTTATATAGTGCTTTTCTAGGCACTCAAAGCGCTTTACATAGCATAGGGATGATGATGCGACGGCAGCCATAGTGCGCCAGAACGCCCACCACACACCAGCTATTGGTGGAGAGGAGAGAGTAGAGTGATGTAGCCAATTCAGGGATGGAGATTAATACGAGGCCATGATAGATAGGGGCCAATGGGGGGAATTTGGCCAGGACACCGGGGGATTTTTAATGACCACAGAGAGTCAGGACCTCAGTTTAACATCTCATCCGAAGGACGGTGCCTTTATACAGTATAGTGTCCCCGTCACTATACTGGGGCATTAGGACCCACACAGACAGTAGGGTGAGCACCGCCTGCTGGCCTCCCTAATACCACTTCCAGCAGCAACATACTTATTATTACATACGTTGATGCCTGCGCAGCCGCTTTGGCGACACACATTTATCCCTTATTCTGTTAAATGTGTTGTTTCCATAGAGCTTCTAGACTGCTTTCAATTCTTTCTTAGTATGAGCATGTTTACATGTTAATTCATGAACCTCAATATACGATTCGTTACATGGTTCTGTGCCGTTGGTACGAGAATAATTGGGGCCAGACCGGTTAAACGGTCAACAACGTCCCCTTTCTGCAAAATATGCATTATTGTAGCGGTGCGTGCAGCTAGGCGAGGTCACCTTCTTGATTAAATTGCTTTCCTTTAGCTTCTGATTAGTGACTCACTCCATCTGAAGCCGTTTTACATTCTGCGAAAGTCCAGCGCGAACGACGAGCAGGTGACATCAGAAAACACAATGTTGGGAATCAATCGTGCTCGGTTGTATAGCTAAGCAGATTTGTGAGGTTGTTTATTAATATGAGTGATTATGTGCACTTCACACCCTGCATGGGAATGAGAGACGGTTTAATGCAGTCTTTGGTAGTGTTGTGCAACACATGGAGATTTAACCCTCATAGTAATATCACATAATACCTGACACTCGTAACTGTATCACGACAACCGTTTTGGAGGGGAAATAATGTGCATATTTATTGTCAGAGCTTGCTAAGATCTCACATAAAAGGTTATGGCTAGTTGACCCAATTGCTAACACTTTTGGATTGAACATATACAGTAAAATACATATCATGTTTAAAGACCTTATCAGTTCAGACC
This sequence comes from Xyrauchen texanus, assembly GCF_025860055.1. Classification (NCBI taxonomy): domain Eukaryota; kingdom Metazoa; phylum Chordata; class Actinopteri; order Cypriniformes; family Catostomidae; genus Xyrauchen; species Xyrauchen texanus. The sequence goes on from NC_068323.1 coordinate 4,051,174, forward strand.
TGATTGAATCACATCAGCCAATATTTAGAAGTGGCTTCATAAAGAATAAAAATAAACTCAAACGCATCTGGTTGGTTTGCGTTTACTTCAAATTAGTCGAGGACTGTTGCTTTTATTGCGAGTGTATTAGTGATGCTCTGCAGGTTTCTGTGTTTGTTTATTTGTCTAAATACGTGAGAAACTGTATGTGCACTTTACTGAAAGATAAAAGAGAAGTTGAGGAGCTTTGCCAGTCACTATTTCACGCTTAGATGCAAAAACACACACGCGCTGTATAATGTTAAGATTAGTCCTCTGCATCATTTATAGGTTATGAATATCTGAGCACTGAGAGCATCATAAATGCAGTAAATACATGATACCGTGTTTTCCAAACCCATTAACAAACATCCACAACATTGTCTTCTGCCCCTCGAGGGTCTGATTTGACCCAAACAGTTCCTGCCGGCAAACATTGAGAGGCTTAAGAGCCACCTTACAGCAGCTGACCTGACGTCAAGTCCACAAAACCTTTGACCTCTTCCTTTGTGGATTGATTCCTGTAATATGTGGTAGCCTTGAGTACAGAATAAACATTTTTGAAGCTGTTTATCATTGTATTTATTCAAATATGAATCTTTGAGTTGAATCTAAGATTTCTATTGGACACACGTCTTCTTGTCATCAGAGTTTACCAAACCTTGAGCTTTCTGGCCTTCTGCGTTCGGATGCATTTGAGCAGGAGTGATTGGAGTGCAAGGTGAAGTGTGTCTGCACAGTAAAACCTCTCAGAAATGTAGCGTTTTCATCCCTTTTAAAGCATACAGCCATACTGATTCAGATGGATGTCTTTGGCCATTGCATTGTGTTTCATGCTGATTTTAAGCGTCCCAGTACAAGTGTTGCATTTTTAATGTGGTGTGTTAAGTTAAAAATAGTTCAAAAGAACACAGTCTCCAGACCACGGCATTCTATTGCATTTGTTCCGCTTTATTTAGCAGCTTTAAATGCAAAATTGCGTATATGTTAATGTCCCCATGAAAAGTGACTAATCAAATAGTCGATTAGATGACTAATCGTTCTTATAAGTCGATTTTGACAATATATTGAGTTGCACTCATATAGTATGTTTCTTGTCTTTAGCTTCAGTTCTGTTGCATAATGCCCGCTTTATCTAGTTGTTTTGATTGCGTAAATGTTAATGTCCCTATGAAACGTGATTAATCAAATAGTCGATTAGTTGACTAATCGTTCAGAGATCTAACTGACAAGTCAATTTTGTCAATATATTGATTTGCTCTCATATAGTATGTTTCTAGTCTTTAGCTTCGGTTCTGTTGCATTATGCCCGCTTTATCTAGCTGTTTTGATTGTCGTATATGTTAATGTCCCCATGAAACGTGACTAATCGAATAGTCGATTAGATGACTAATCGTTCTCATAAGTCAATTTTTACAATATATTGAGTTGCACACCTATAGTTTATGTCTAGTCTTTAGCTTCGGTTCTGTTGCATTATGCTTGCTTATCTAGTTATTTTGATTGCATATATGTTAAAATCCCTTATGAAACATGACTAATCGAATAGTCGATTATGACCAATCGTTCAGACAATTAGATTTTAACTATGTAGATTTGTACTTGAGTAGTATGATTCTGGCCTTTAACTTCAATTATAAAAAAAATCTCAAATGTACACAAACTGCACTGATGTTAAAGCAGAACAGCAGATTGTTTTACCTATATTAAACATACTGTGTGCTTACTCAAGATTTCAGTGTCTCCAATACCTGACTGTTTAACTATTGCTGGTAAACATGACTTCTTGCACTTTTTCTCCTGCATTTTGGAGCACATTTGAAGGATGGTGCCTTGATTTGTGTTTATGTATGTTAACAGGTTAAGCTTGGAAACCAGCGCCTGTACTAGGAGTGCCTCTACTGTCTGTCAGGGTGGGGGCATCAAAAGTTTCTGAAAGTGGGTTGAAGGGAAATCTAGGGGGGCTCTTTGAAAGTGACAGATTCCTGTGGGTGTTTTAGTTTGTGAGGGTGTTTTGAATTAAATAATATAATTAAATTAAATAAAAAACACTAATTTAAAAGTTTAATAAATGTAAAAATGTGAAACAATTATTGAGAATTTATTAATTTAACAAGATTATACTTTATACTCAATCAAAAGCTAATTATCTTCGAGAACTTTGATTATTCTCCATAGTTTATACACTTTATTTTACCACTTTTATTTTCATGATTTCATTTTGTTTAAACCTTTTGAATGCTTAAATAAATGTGCACACATGGACACTTTCTGGTTTCCATCTTGACTCCCACACTCGTATTCTTCACACAATTAGTCTCTGGGGTTTGAGTGGAGGATCAGGTTTTAGGAGGGTCTCGCCTGACTCACTCACAGCGGTGCGGCCAATCAGAGCGCAACTCAAAGAGTTTAATTAACACTTTGGACTCTTCTGCCTGGCTGCAACACACCAGCAGCTCTGAAGTCTAAAGACTCTGAATGGAGAGAACAGCATCCCCTGGTGACTGTATCTGAGCATCTTGAGGAGGATAAAAATATTGATGCTCCAGGTGCAGCTCTTAGAATGGCTAATTTGATTTGCAGCATGCTTTTCAAGATAGCTTGGCATATACATTGGATTGTTGGGTTTAACTGAATTGGATTCAAAGGGAAACAGATTTTTCAAAAAGAAAAAATGTTGGCTGACATTTTTGGAAAATGATATTATGATAAAGGTGAGTCGCCTAAACCAATGAGGCTTTTTAGGTTAATGCTTTATTGAGTTTAATTCAACAAAACTGACCTCCCTACCTGAACCCTAAACCTAAACCTAACAGATAGTGTCAGAAAAAGCAGATGTGAGATGAAAAGCACAACCACATCATTTTGTGGTGCTTCTATAACTCTGTGGATTCATGTGTTGACTCGTGTACTCTTCAGGACTCGTACTCAAGTCATTGTTGTGGAAGATTTCACCAGGAAACTGCCTCAATACATACAACAAGATGTGTGACGAATTTGATAAAACTGTATTGAGGCCAGGAAAACTAATAGCAAAAGTATCTTGCAATCAAAGTTGATATGTTTTAAGGATGTTTGGATATTTTCACAGTGCTAGCGTGCCTCTCGTCATCCACATCCAGTGCTTTAGCATCCTCTCCGTTGGCTCTTTCAATACGGTGTCAATTTAGGGGGTCAGTCACTGCTGTGCTTTGTAGCTCCACCGCCACTGGCCAGTTTGAAGAGATGCGACAAATCCGTTTTCAGCCATTTGATCTATCGACCAATTTGGCACCAGATGACCTACAGCGACGAGTCTAACAGAATGAAGGTCCAAACAGAGCAACACTTGCCAGGGTGAAGAAAATCACACTCTTTGAAAACCTGTTTGACTTTCTTCTGTGGAACACATAAAGGAAATGTTTGTGGTATTTGTACCTCCGATGCTTTAAAATAGTGGTGCGAAACCAAGTTGTTCTTTATTTGTGGACGGCGTGAATCTAGTGTGTATGGATTATCCTTAAATCAAGCGAATGCATTTCAAATAGACACATTAACAACCGTACCTGCTGTTTTATAGTGAATACTGAGTACCTGCTGTTCTTGTTTTCAAACAGACCTGAACTGTGTTTTAAAATGTGCTCAAGTGAAAGGTGATGTTTAGGTGTGAAGAGGCGTTTAGAGTAGGAAACTCTAGTTTTAGAAAGGGCATCTCTTCATAAACGCTAAAGATCCATGTCATTGATATTCTAGTAGTTTAAATACCTCTCGGGCTTCTTGGTTTCTCAACAAATTAAGTGGGTTTTTCATTTTGCCTTTATTTTATGCCGCAACTCCTGTTGTTATGACTCGATAATTATAGCACAAAATGTCAAGGAAATGAGTGCACTGCCAAAATGATGTAAAACCTTTTCAAACATATGCATCTTCGTGATGAATTGTGTCTGTGTCACTGAAATTAATTTAAACCTCCACAAATGGGAATTTTCTAGTCGCTTCATACTGTAAATACATTTGAATTGTGTGAGTAACTGAATATGAGTGAACACTGCAGCCAAAAATAAGATTTTGCTTGACTTTACTTCTTCTGTGGAACACAAATGGAGACATTATTAAAAAGTGTTACAGAGACCGCGAGTACTCAAGCTCCTCAAAACAACAAAATTTCCAGAAATAAACAATAAAGCTATTTTTGCACTATATTTCAAATCTTCTCAACAGACCAAAATTGAAGTCATTATTTGCTAAAAAAAATCGTACTCTTCTGCTGCTGTTCCCATATCTGTTTTGCGAAAACACGTAGCGTGTTGGGTTGGTTTCGAGAAACATGCGAGATCCAATGGTGCTTGCCGTTAATGGCGACTTCAAGTGTGCATATGAAAAAACAGCGTGATCATTCTTACATTGTTCTATTTTTGTGTTCACGGAAAGTCTGGTGGATACTTTGGAAGAGGCCAAAATTTTTTCTCTTGGGCGAACAAATGCACCCTCTGCGAATTAAGCTGACATTTTTACTAAGCGTGGCGTCAAAAGGGGATTTTTTTCCCCTTTTAGCATGCTCAATTCACAATGCTTTTTTAAGTGCTCGTGATCATGTAGTGATTCGCTTCAATCCGGGTGGTGGAGGACGAATCCCAGTTACCTCCACATCTGAGACCGCCAACCCACGCATCTTATCACTTGGCTATTTGAGCCGCATTGCCACGGAGACGTAGCTTGTGTGTAGGCTTCACGGCATCCATGCTCAACTCAACCACGTGCCCCACCGAGAACGAATCACATTATAGCGAACATGAGGAAGTTACCCAATGTGACTCCTACCCTACCTAGCAACCGGGCCACTTTGGGTGCTTAGGAGACCTGGCTGGAGTCACTCAGCACACCCTGGGATTCAAACTAGCGAACTCTAGGGGTGGTAGCCAACATCTTTACCACTGAGCTACCCAGGCCCCCAGTCACAGCCCCTTTTAAAAACTCACTTGTCATGTCCGTCTTTGTAGAGTTTGTGTTGCAAATCATAAAAAGTATCCTCCCGCACAATCTCTGAGAGATGAGTTGCAAAGTTGTCCATTTTAATGACAGTAACCTAGGTAACAACTCCTCAGCTGGATCTAGTGATTGTAAATAAAAAGCATCATGTCCAAACCACACCCACGATTAGTTTTAACCAATCATCAATGCTCTTCGATCAGCGGAGTTCTCCTAGGTCAAGATTTCAGAGCTGTGCGCGAACAGGAGAAATATCAATTGGCAGAACATAAACATCACCATTTCGTCATCATTTGTAGGCGAACTAAGTGAAGCCCGTTAGGCCAGTAATTATAAATTAACCTGCAGAAAGAAAGTCCTACAGGTTTGGAACAACATGGTGTCTTTGTCAATGGTTTTGTGGCCACAATCACTCTTAATCTAAATTGTTAAAATTGAAACAAAGCCAAACGGATATGTTCTCACAAAAACCATAAAGAGCCGACACTAGCGATTGTTTAATCAGCGAGTCTTAATTTGTGCCATTTTTGTAATGGTTTCTGGTTGTGTGGGCCAGTGAGCAATTAAGTCCTGGATTGAGGCTAATCACAGTCTTTAGAAGCGGAATCCTCCTGTGGATTTATAATATAACGCAATTCTTAATCCAACTTTGTTTCTCTTGCTGAACGATGGAGAAAATTGGATGTTGACCAAGTCTTGTTATAACACTGCCAATAGACATTGTAATTCACAGATGAGGCTGGGTTTGTGGGACTTATGGGTCATTATCCATGGCATGGCTCAATCCTGGATGTCTTATGGGGTTTTGAAGAATGCAGGAAAGCAAGTGAAGCTTGAGAAGGTCAGATAAGATGGCGACACATGCTAGCGGGGATGATGGTAATTACTAGATGCATTTTATCAGACTTTCTGCCACCTTCGGATACGATGCACAAACTCTCAGCATGAGTCTTCGAGATGGACCAGTGAAATGGAAAAAAGCAGATGTGTAGAGATGAACTGGATCAGGTCCAATAGGCCTGAGATTGGCAACCTATATCGACAGCACACATCTCTGTCGGTTGTATATTCGATCATTTGGTAGTTCATTCGCTCTATAATTCTAACTGTCTTTCACTCTTCATCCATTCATTCATTCATTTGATAATTTTGTCATTCAGTTTGTTTGTTCAATTACTCGTTTGTTCATTCTTTCATTCGATCATTCTGTCTTCCATTTGTTTCGTCTATCATTGTCATTTTGTCTATCATTTGTTTGATTGTTCTATCATTCTAACTGTCATTCTATTGTTCATTTGTTCTGTCATTCTGTCTATTGTTTGTTTTAGCATTCTGTCATCATATCTGTCTGTCTGTCTGTCTATCTATCTGTCTGTCTATCTATCATTCTGTCTGTCTGTCTTTCTATCTGTCTGTCTGTCTATCTCTGTCTGTCTATCTATCTATCCGTCTATCTATCCATCTGTCTGTCTGCCTGTCTGTCTGTCTATCTAGCTATCTATCCATCTATAATCTGTCTGTCTGTCTGTCCACCTATCTATCTATCTATCTATCTATCTATCTATCTATCTATCTATCTATCTATCTATCTATCTATCTATCTATCTATCTATCTATCTATCATCTGTCTGTCTGTCTGTCTGTCTGTCTGTCTATCATTCTGTCTGTCTATCTATCTGTCTGTCTATCTATCATTCTGTCTGTCTGTCTTTCTATCTGTCTGTCTGTCTATCTCTGTCCGTCTATCTATCCATCTGTCTGCCTGTCTGTCTGCCTGTCTGTCTGTCTATCTAGCTATCTATCCATCTATAATCTATCTGTCTGTCTGTCTGTCCACCTATCTATCTATCTATCTATCTATCTATCTATCTATCTATCTATCTATCTATCTATCTATCTATCTATCATTCTGTCTGTCTATCTATCTGTCTGTCTATCTATCTATCTATCTATCTATCTATCTATCTATCTATCTATCATTCTGTCTGTCTGTCTTTCTATCTATCTATCTATCTATCTATCTATAATCTATCTGTCTGTCTGTCTATCTCTGTCTGTCTGTCTGTCTTTCTATCTATCTATCCGTCTATCTATCCATCTGTTTGCCTGTCTGTCTGTCTGTCTACCTATCTATCTATCATCTGTCTGTCTATCTATCTATCATTCTGTCTGTCTATCTATCTGTCTGTCTGTCTATCTATCTATCTATCATTCTGTCTGTCTGTCTTTCTATCTATCTGTCTGTCTTTCTATCTATATATCCATCTATCTATCTATCCATCTTTCTGCCTGTCTGTCTGTCTGTCTGTCTGTCTATCTATCTATCTATCTATCGTCTGTCTGTCTGTCTGTCTATCTATCTATCATCTGTCTGTCTGTCGGTCTGTCTATCTCTGTCTGTCTATCTATCTATTCGCCTATCTATCTATCATCTGTCTGTCTGTCTGTCTATCTGTCTGTCTGTCTGTTTGTCCATCTGTCTGTATGTCTGTCTTTCTGTCTGTCTGACTGCCTATCTATCTGCCACTCTATCTGTCAGTCTGTCTGTCTATCCGTCTAACTCTGTCTGTCTGTCTGCCTGTCTGCCATTTTATCTATCTGTCTGTCTGTCTGTCTGACTGTCTATCTATCTGTCTGTCTGTCTGTCTGACTGTCTATCTATCTGTCTGTCTGTCTGTCTGACTGTCTATCTATCTGTCTGTCTGTCTGTCTGACTGTCTATCTATCTGCCATTTTATTGTATGCCAAAAACTCATTTGTGACTATTTTATATCTAAACAATTTAAGGAGACACGTGTGATAAAGTTGATACTTGAACAAAACATAACTGAGATCTCCATTAAGTGTCTTGGACAATGATATAGAGCAATACAGTATTTCTCTGAGTACTTTGGAATGAACTTGTAGTCCTACATATCGGAAAAACATCACCAAATATAAACTGCCATCTTAACAAAATGCAACAAATGCATTTGTGATCGAAGACGCAAATGAGCCACAGTTCAATTCAGATATCTGTAAACGTTCAGCATCTACTGAGCTGTAAAATTAGATAAGTCTCGCTCTGCTTTCCTGTGATTTGATTGTCATCGACTGTAATGTTTGTCAGATGGCATTGATCGGGTACATACTGTTGTGAAGGTAATGTCCACTCGCAGTTTGCGCTAGTGAGGTGCTAGCATGAGCTTGTCTTGCTTCGTAGCATTAATCAGATTCATTGTAATGTCAAACAATGTTCTTGTCAGTGTTGCAGTGATTGTGAATTAATGGACTCATTTATTTTGCTGTAGTGTTTGTAGCTGTGGGTCCTTGTTCCAAAACCAGATCTTAAAATACATAATTCACACGTTTAATGAATACTTTAATCATCCAAACAAGGAGTGAAATAAAAGTAAATGATGATATTGATGACGAATTTTCATTTTTCAGTGGGTGAGTTTGAAAAGTGAGTTTATTTGTAAAAGCCCTCAGGGCCAAAAGTGCCTGTAGCTGAAGTAATAGCAGCTCTGGACAGATGTCTTCCTTCCCAAAGGACAGGACAAAAATAAACAAGACATACAGAGAGAAATGTGAAAAAAGGAGGGATGAGAATGGAAGGCAGATGTGAGAACAACAGCAGGAAACCATTAGTAAAAAAAACAATGTAAATAAATGAGTTTGTCAATTAAATACCGTCCAAACAGACATAAGCTCTTAATCAACAGTTCTCCGGCATGCAACACTTCGACACCAGCCCGTTAGACAACGAGCGACAACGAGGCCGAAATCTCTTCGAGATTAGAAAGTCCAGTGGCGTTATTTTGCGACAGTAAATTGCAGACTCGCTGTGTCTGTCCCTGATATAATTACACGTGCATGTTCATTTCCAGAGCAGCGTAATGAGCACATTTTCAAATCGTGTTACCGAGCGACAGATAAAAGCCACCTAACTTTTCTTTTTTAACTCCTCATTAGGAAAAGTTGGGATTAGCAGAGCAGTAACAGAATATCCGCCAACGCTTTGTGATTATACCAATGAAAACTTTGCTTTCTAACTACTTATCTTGAGGAACAGATAATCATGTTTGATTTTCACAGTTTTATCTGTGGTCGGGTGCTTGTGACTCTACTAATAAAAATATGGAGAAAGTCATTAAATCTGTGTAACCATGGACACATATATTACATTTCTACACATGACTCAAACTGGATTTTGTCAATGGCTGCAGTGCGAGCGGTACTTGCATGTTATTAAGGATTAGTAGAGTAAATCATCTTTACTCACACCCAGGTCATCCAGAATCCATGTGTTTTTGTGTATATGTCGAAAGCAGCTCTAAAACTCTTTGTTTGCAATCTGGAGTGTGTGTTTGTCTGTCGACAGTCTGTCGAAGTGAATCAGGTGAGCATCACATCCATCAGCCGCAGCATCATGAAAACGCCTCGAGATGTCATCGCAGAAAGAGCTGCACAAAAACACAATGAAGATGTTCGTTCACACACACAGATTTCAGCAAGTTTTACCCGTTTCTCAGCCAGGAAATGTAACACACAGTTTTCCTCCTCTGTTATTTATTGCGGTGATTTTGGGTTGAGCCATCGGCCATCTATCCACTGTCGTCTGTATACATTATGAAAATTATTTCATTTTTAACTGTCTCTAACTGTTGAGTTCCAGCCTTGAGGTGTGTTCACACTGAATGTGATTTGATAGTCTGGATATTCTCATAACTTACGCACATATACATAAAGTTAAACTCTCGCCCTCTCTCATGTGGCCTCAAATCACCATCTCTCACTGAACATGCATGACCCTCAATGCATCTCTTGAGGCGGCCTACCAATGATTGTTATCATTTCTCTATCACTCCCTCACTGTCTTTCTCTCTCACAGCTTTTGGGGTGATGGTGACTCGTGAGGGTCCATTTGAAAGTAGCTAGCTATACTACAAGCTGGTGGAGTGGTGGTGGCGTAGTGGGCTAAAGCACATAACTGGTAATCAGAAGGTTGCTGGTTCGATCCCCACAGTCACCACCATTGTGATGGTGACCCGTGATCCGAAAGTTGTTGAGCTGGAGGGGTGTTCGCTGCCCTTTTCTGCATATCGCAGTCGTGATGACGTCGCCGTTTTGTGGTCCGGTTGTTCTGCATAAGGTGGTGGCTCATTTGAGCTTTTCTCGGCCCATTTGGAACGTTTCACGTTCGCATTTTGAATGATGTTCTTGGTCCAGTTTGGTGGAAGAACTTTACAAACACATCAGTTTTCCACGCTGCTGTCCTCAACCAATGGTGTGTCTTTAACGCAGTGAGTTTCTCAGCTAGCTAAAGACTTCATCCCTACGGAGAACGACAGTGATCAAATCTGCTCTGTCAGTCATAACCCACTGCTTAAAGATGATGTTATCAGGAAGTGCGTCATCTGCAGTGAGGCCTCTATCCCTGGACACCGGACACACTTGTTGAGCATGCAGTCATAACTCTTTATGTCACAGACTAGAAGTCCAGCAGGTCCTTGTAGTCCACTTATATCTTCGCTGACTCGACCATCAGCTTAATGTCCTGATGTTGTGCAAACACAGACAAGGTGTTATTTGTTATGCTTATATTATATCTGTTCATTTCTCAATATGCATGCATAAAGTAGCTTTTCTCCAGATTTCTATTAGCCATATCTCTGTAACCAGAGGAATCTCAAACTTAAAATTGTATTTCTGTATGAATCACAATCTGGTCCCCCAGCTGAGATAATCAACCTGAAACTGAGGGGAAACTAAAAAATAAATTGCACTTTCTCACCCCCATAAAAACAAGAGAAGAGAAGTCTGAAACCTGAAATGTTCTGCATGCACACTATACTTCCCTAGGTACCCCCTGAGCAATCTGGAGCATTACATTCAGAGGCGCAAAAAGCATTTATGAAAGGTATGCAATGCATAGGAGCGCCATGTAAAGTGGGGTGCCAGCGGCTCACTAAAGGTGGTGCAATCGTTCTCCTCGACCCTTCCAACAGCCCCCCCCTCCGCTCAATGCTTATAATCGGCCTTCTTGAACCCTCCAACATCACCCTGCCCCGCTCAACGCTTATAACAGGCCTCCTCGACCCCTCCAACAGCAGCACCCAACCCCTCTACACTTAAAATCGGCCTTCTTGAACCATCCAAAATCACCCCCCGCCCCACTCAACGCTTATAATGGATGTTAGTAAAGTCCAGTACCAGTATGACTAACTAACAGACTGTTGTGTCATGTCACCATATCACTTTAAGGGGTGAGAAGTGTTCAAAGTATAAGGGTTGATGTTTTGTGGGCTGAAGTCAGGCGATCAGAATGATGTAAGTTATCAGGCACGGGTTCAGGACATCACACATGCTCTCGCTGCCCAGTTATATGTTCACACCAGCTAATGAGGTCATAATGCACAAAATTCCACCTGAGCCCAGAATACCTCAGGTGTTATTCAAAACCTTTTGCATTAGTTCGCTCTTTTATTTCTACCTTAGAAATTTTCGCCCCAACGGATTGCACCTTTCACTTGTTATTTCCCGTCCTGTGTTCGAACACACTCGAACACTTTCTTGGCAGTAGCCTACTGAGGCATGTCCCACTTTTGAGGAGCTGTGGGTATGTTTCGTCTACCACCTGAGCAGATACTTGGCTCTCCGGTGGTCCCCTGGGTGCCAGATTCGTCCCAGGAGCCCGGTGAGTAGAGAAAATGAGATGAGGGCAGGTTTGATGAAAATGAAAGCTTTATTGGACCCTACAGAGGGAGGGCTTGTGGCGTTCCATCCTGACAAGCCCAATTGACAGTTGCATTATTCCCTCAAGCAGTGGGCAGGTTGTAGGTGTGATGCGGAGCGGAGCGGGAGTTGGAAATACACCCACTCAAAAACATCCTGGCACTTTCCACGTAGACGGTACACTGTTTTGTTAAAGCATTAGATGCCATGAATAGCTTGTTTTAAAAGCAACAGAAGTTTGTAATGTCTAAAATAAGTGTTGATTGTAATTGTCAAGCTCAACCATTTAACCTCTTTACCAACTTATTGTCTGAAAGAAATCAGAAAATAGATATTTTTCTATAATAATTGTAAACCAACATTTGGTCTCAAAGTAGCTTGACCGTACCGTGGCTAAATTTGCAACAGTTGCAAACATGTATTTTTTTCTATTTTTTTTTTTATATTTCAAATCAAATTGATAATGCTAGAAAATGACAAAATCAGACAAACCAGGGGTTCAAACGGAGTTTAGGTTTCCCAATTATATGCCAATGCGTTATATGCCAACTTTACAACAAAATTGTATTGGATTTTGGCAACAAAATGGCAATTATGAGAACAGTCTCATAATTTTAGGCCAAAAAAAGACGTTTAAAATTTTTTGTGACCAGAAGGTGGTGCTATGCTAAAACTTCTAAAGTTACCCTCGGGGCTTGATGGCTGTGATATATACCAAGTTTCGTTTTAATATGCCAAAGTGTTGCCAATATATAGCTTCACGACCTCTTTGGTGCACTTGCCATTAAATTCGTTGAAGCCATCCAGCCATCCATCTTCAACCGCTTATCCGGGGGCAGCCGCTCCAGCAGGGGGCCCCAATCTTCCCTATCCCAAGCCACATTAACCAGCTCTGACTGGGGGACCCCGAGGCATTCCCAGGCCAGTGTGGAGATGTAATCTCTCCACCTAATCCTGGGTCTTCCCAGAGACCTCCTCCCAGCTGGACGTGCCTGAAACACCTCACCTTCGTTGAAGCGTTATTCGATAACAGTTTGGTCAACCAAAATTAACTCCATAACTTTTTGTTAATTGTGTCCTTAGATGATACACATACAATTTAGAGCGAATCAGACGTAAAAATTGGCGCGACCATTTCTGCCTGATTTTAAATTTTGTTTCTTGGCCGTACGGTTCAAAAGTTATAAGCATAAACATATTTGCAGTATTGAACTGTTGGTGGCGCTAGAAGGTTAGAGATAGAGACCCTAAAGTTGACCCTAAAATCGTAAAAATCAAGGGTTTAAATTGTACAGAATTTAGAAGTCACAAATTTTCGTAACAAGGTTTTGTAAAATTGTACCAGAGTTTGACAATCAACATTTTCTTAAGTTTAAGGACTATCTTTCACTGACCATTTGGCCAAAAATGTGGGGCATTATATTTGAAAGTGTCTCAGACCTATTTTATACCGTATTTGTATAAAGTACCGTATTCATATCACCTGCTTTACCTGCTCAATGAGTCATCTGTTGGGAAAACAATCCTCTTCAGTTAGAAACACCACTCTGTCGTGCTGTGACTTTGCTTCTGAAATGTATCATCTCCGCACGACTGCACATGTAAATGAGTTGTGAAGTCATCGTAACTAGACGTGATGGTAAAGTAATGAATTCTTCCGCCCTGCCCTCCATGCCATTACCCAGTGCCGCATTCTCGTTTGCATAGACCCTCAGCAGGCGTAAGCCCCTTTCATGCTTGGGATAACGCCAGCCAGAATGCTGCCTTGCAGTGCTGCCTGCATGTGACAGAAGTTTTCTACAGGCTTTGATAAGAGCTCAGGAGTGATTCATCTCGGTTTGCATCCTAATCCAATCCCAAACTTCTGAAAACCCTTGTACGAAATTTTTAAGGCAAGTTCTATTGTCTGAAACAAGGCAGGTGGTACGTAAAGTATTTTGAAAGAGACTTCTCTATTGTTATATCTTTTTTTAAATGCTTGAAAAAGCAGGTACTTCAAATCAAAGACATCTTAGGTCAAGGTTTCAGCTTTTTCTTTTCCTTTCGGATGTAAAATTTCTCAGGATCTCAAGAGGATCCTGTTAGAGACGGGTTTTGTCAGACTCCAAAAATTGTCTGCAGATATCCCCAATTGGGTGAGTAAGCACCCACCCGGAACACCCTAGCAACCACAACCCTTACAGAAAAAATTTCCCAATCGTTATTTTCATATGGAAATACTCTAATATTGCAAATCGCCGCAAACGTTTGCCAGAAGTTTATAGCTCTCTCACCGGTAGTGGTGAACCTCCAGGAAACCTTTGGAGGCAGTAAAGAGTTTGCAAAGCTCATTTGCATGTGAAAATAATGAGTGGCAAGTTTGCCAGAACTCTCCATTTTTGTACGGGCATCTACCGTCCTAAAAACCCCTTTGAACACCTTAGCAACTGTGTAACTTTTAGCCTTAGCCTTGGCAGCTGCCCACAAATTTTCTATCAGCAACCTGGAGTTAAGTGACTTGCTCAAAGACACAATGGTGGTGGCTGTGGGGACCTTCTGATTACCAGTTATGTGCTTTAGCCCACTACGCCACCACCACCACTCCACCACTCTAGTTGATTACATTTCTTAGTAGCTTGTAGTGTAGCTAGCTACTTTCAAATGGACTTTTAGCTTGGAAAACCACAGTGGAGTTTCAAAGTACAGTAGCTTCCTCAACATTGGGGTTTTGCAAAAGCTAGCACCAGCATGTGCAACATCCCATCTGAATTCTGCTGAAAGAGTGGATCGATTCTGTGCCGCTATGAATTATAAACACTGTTTAAGGTGTACAGTTAATGTGTGAGTGTTTCAGTATGATGTCTTCGTCAGGAAACTGTATTGGCACTGGCAGAAAGGTTTAACGCCCTCCACTGCTGTGCAATATCACACGCTCACACGTACAATAACAAAAAGATACATAATCACCCTCGCCGGGAGGCCTTTGTTTAGCCTCAGTTAGCAGATGCCATGTGCATTGACTTTTCAGTGCATTGGCATTTATCTCATCTTGGTGGGATAAAAGCTCATTCGTCACTGTTGTTATTTGATGTGAAATCATGCCGTTAGCACAGATGGATTGATGCCATCAGGGTCCCGCTGTGGGCAATGAATCACAAATACTAGCACTGTACAATTTCCTGGAGATGCTGGTTCTAGTTTAATCATTTGGTCAAAGTGCTGTATTGCAGAATATTATGTTGCTCTTTGTCATGCAAGTTTGGTTTTGGAGTTTGTGTACAAAGTGTGATTGTATGATTTAAATAACAGCATCATTTGTGTACATTTTGGTGGATTGTTTTGTTTCATTTCTGCCCAACCGTGAGTTTGAAAAGTGAGTGCAAAATTTACTTAATGCTCAAAGTTGATTTTTCCATAGATTTGAAGCATTCGAGATGTCGGGGGGGATTATCCCCATCATTTTATGTTTTAGTCGCTGGAGAGCCGTAGTGGCTCATTATCTGTTTTTATTTTTGTACTTCAGGCCTGTCTGTTGAGGCTGATAAGACTCCATCCTTCATCAGCCAGCAGATCTTCATCCAGACACTTGGGAAACTATATTGATGATGGGAACAGATTATAAATGCAGCTGCTTGGCTCAACTGACACATAATTTTATACCCAGCGGCCCCTGGATCTCTGTGCAATGTTTTGTTTTGATCTTATGGAATGGATAAGAAAAACACTGTCAACGCTAGAGAATTTTTCATTTTTCTTTTAAAAGATTGAGTCAGTCCTGAACTTAAAGCTCATGGATGTTTCTTTAGCCAGAAAAGTACTTTATATATGTTCACATCGAACCGAATTTATTGCAACGTGTCACCCAGAGACTGTCTGACAGAAACTATAAGCAACTGGGGTATTTTTCGTGGTTTATGACATGCTGATAACTATTAAACACTGGACCATGTTTACCTGGAATGGCTTGACAATATTAATAATATTTTACTTATAAATTTAACCAAAAAGACAAACACACACACACACACACACACAGGTGTCGGACAGCTGTCCGTAACTCTCTCTCTCTGTCGCACTGCCATCGCCAATCGGCCTTTATCCCTCTCGGAGGCTTAATTTGCCTGATTAGGGGGCCGGGTGTGTAGCATCACGACCCGGCTTCGCCCACCACCCTGCCACAGATGCTAAAACTTAAACAGTCATGCTCACAACACTTGCTCACATTGGATAAACCAGTAAGAACGCCAGTAAAGATATTTACATGCAACTTGGAATTGGAGTAATGGCCAAAACTCTACATTTGCCAATCAGTTTTTGCATGAATCATTTTTGACCCAACCCTGATAAAGAAAAGTAGCCGTTTATATGACCACACGCATCTGCTTATTAAGCATAATCTCTTTAAGATTGTGCATGTAAAGGAAAAGCTTGAACAGTAAAATGGCTTGAGTTATTAAGTCTCGTTTTCACAAATTGTGTGAGGTGCTTGAAAATGCTTGCTAATGAGGAAAAAAAACAACAGTTTTTCCACTTTAAATGAGCTGTGCACTGAATAAAGGATAATGTGCATTCAGTCTGTCGTTATCGCAAAACAACTGTGCATTATTGTCAGAGTCTATATTGAAATTAAAAAGTTTTAGTGTTGCGTTACAACTCTGATAGCTCCATACAGTCCAGTGCATTGTGAACATCGAGACAAAGGGCATTTGGCAAAAAGTTTCCTTTTTAACACAAAAGCCTCAAACAAAAGCCTCATTTCAGCAATTTTCCTCTAGACTGCGTTAGCTAATTTGAGGTATGTCGAAATCCATGTATCGGTTAAAGCACATAGTTTGCAATCGCCAAATTAATGTTGCCCCTGACTGAGACCTTTTGTGCAATCACACCTTTATGAGGTAAATATGCCTTTTTAGAGAACATTTGAAACCATTAAATTCTGTAATAAAACACTGCATCAGAACAAGGTTAAACTGGTTAATGCGGGCATTTCCCTCTGGATTTAAAGAGCATAGGGCGGGTTCTTTTCGTTAAAGCTGTTAATTGCTACCTTTACCTCTGTATGAACTTCACAGTTGCAAAACACTGTTCGTTTTTTGCTCATTTCCTCCTGTAGCCTCCTCTGAATTATTTTGCGGCTCCTCCGCCAGCCTCCGGGTGATTTATGTGTTTATAGCCATTACTGACGTTGAGTAATCCGTTTTGTTTTTTTTTGTTTCCTCTCTCTCCTGGCAGAGTCACGTTGCTCTCAGAGGAATATCAATTACACTGTGCCTTTAACTCACGGTTCTTCACCTCCTAATGGTGTACGGGCCAAAGCGGCCAATGCTGCCTGATACCAAAGTATATCTGTAATCGTCAGACGTTGAGGCACGGTAAAGCAGAAAAACTTCCATTATATGCTGTAGTTGTTGTGCGACTGGTATGATTAGCCAAATTGAGTTGCATAGCTGATAGTTCACCAAAATGTGGAGTGTGAAGCAGAAAAAAAGTGTTTTAGACACTTTTTACCACAGCGTTAGCATTAGCATAGCAAGAGCTAGCACAGCAATATTTTAGCAGCGTTTCAGTACTTTAGATGATGTCCAACATCAGACCGTTAGCTTGTTTTTAGCACATTTTTTACTCAGTACATGGACTTTGAATAAAGTGAATGGGTGATTTGTAAACTTTATAAATCTCTTCACCTGACTGGGACCGTTTGTTGTTGTCAGTCAGCTGCGTTTAGTCTGGCAGGTGTTGACATGCCTGCGGCGTCTCTGCTAAATTGAATGTGTATAACAGCTTAACTTGAATGTGTCAGTGGATCTCTCAGAGATACGGTGTAAAGGCTAGCATGGGTTTATATTAGCGCCACTCTAAATTCTCTTGGTAAACTGCTCATTTTAGTCACCTCAACGTTATTAGCATTAGCATTAGCAGCATTTGCACATTTAATCACTTGGAATATATATAATATTTTAGTTGAACCGTAATTGGTTGCAAGAATCTGCCTGCAGATGCTAACTTGGCAATGCTAACTAGCCAAACTGTGACTCATTATATGTTGTAACTTTAAATGGATGGTTCAACAAAAAATAAACACTCCGCCATCATTTACAGTGCATGTTTAGGTGAACTATCCCGTTAACATCAAACAAGTCAGCTGCCAATCAGGGAAGCTCCCACGGTGATTTCCTGTGCGAATGACCTCTGAAAAGTCTCTGGTTCTCAGTCAGCAATCGTTTCTGCTCTGATCAGTCTTCATGTTGAGATGTGTCCCGTGTTGACCTGCTTTCGTAGCATGTTCTCCAACTCGGCAGATGAAGAGCATCCTGGGAAACAGTGAGGCATTGATCCGGACTCTGTAATACACACTTCTGTAATCTCCTCATCATTATAGGCCATTATATCCAGAACACCTTCAGCCAAAGTGGATTTTACTGACAGAAGTTACAAAAAGTCAAACACTTACTACCAGTATTTCATCATAAATGTATTAAATGAATAGAATCAGTATCAGAATGATCTTTATTGCCAAGTACACATACACACACACACAAGAAGCTTCTGCTCCGCTGAAGCAAAACTTGTGTGTCAATTGTCTTTTTGTTTTTTTTTTTCTCCCCAATTTAGAACGGCCAATTCCCAATGCGCTCTAAGTACTCATGGTGGCGTAGTGACTCACCTCAATCTGGGTGGCGGAGGATGTATATCAGTTACCTCCACGTCTGAGACCGTCAATCCGCGCATCTTATCACATGACTTGTTGAGTGCGTTACCGTGGAGACCTAGTGCATGTGGAGGCTTCACGCTATTTTCCGTGGCATCCACACACACCTCACCATGTGCCCCACTGTGAATGAGAACCACAATATAGCGACCACGAGGAGGTTACCCCATGTGACTCTACCCTCCCTAGCCACCAGGCCAATTTGGTTGCTTAGGAGATCTGACTGGAGTCACTCAGCACAACCTGGATTCAAACTCGTGACTCCAGGTGTGATAGTCAGCGGCAATACTCACTGAGATACCCAGGTGTCGAGGTAAATATGTAACACCCCGGCGTTACATCTTTAAGTTAAGAGCTAATGATAAATCATTGCAATAATCGCCGAATAGTCGAATAATCGTTCTAATAATCGTTAGATTAATCAATTATCAATACAATCAGTAGTTGCAGTCCTGCTTAAAAATAACATTTCTGGATGCATTACTGTAATGAAAATAAGATTAAAAAAAATATATTACATATTTTATACATTTTATTCTATTCTATTTATTTAATTATTATAATCATTTTTGTTATTATACTATTATTACATTATTATTTAATAGTCCTAAAATAGGCTTTATTTTCTTCATGCAAAATATAAGTTTATCATTCATTTATTTTGGGTGTGAACATAATTTCATGAAATTAATAACCACAAGCCTTAAAGTCCCATAAGATCAAATGTCATTTTATTTATGTACCCACACTCTCTCTTTTATTTCTATATGTGTCATTTATCCTTTCATTTAAAGCAGTGGGACTCCATCCAGAACATTATATGCCTGACCTGAGTTGCACTAATAACAGTATTTACTGTGTGCTCATGACAGAGGTGTAAATTAAAGTCCAGCTCGGCTCTCGAGAGCCTATGATGAGAATTGATCTAATGTAAAGTTCCAGGTAGGGAGAGAGAAAGTCAGCAGAGTAGAATTTGATTATCAGTTAATAACTGATTTTAATGGCAATGTCAACGCCATGACCAGGAATATTAAATGAGTTTGAAGGGGGGAAATGTGACAGTTTATGACGTGTTCCTCATCTCTTAATTCAAATGTATAATATGATATAGTTTTAAATGATTATTTGCATCCCTTTATAAACACACTGGAGCTGATGGCAAGCCGGGACTTATACAAAATATCATGTACAGTAAGTGGATCATCTTGACATCATCTTGGGCATGCCTTTTTGTCCACTTAATGCTTCCATACAATACTTGATGATCAATTAATCTTGTGCTAACTGGCACAGCGAGGGACCAAATATTTAACCTTAACCATTTGTAACCATAACTGTAGTTCGGTGCATCCTATCAGGAGCGTGCAATCTGAAGTGTGTATTTAAGTATTCAGTCATTGTCTCCGCCTCCTCCGTACCCCCTGCCTTTCACAGCTCCAGGGACCATCTGTGTCCTAATCTATTTGTCTTGTCACATTATATGACAAGCGCTTCAGGCAAGAGTTGCTAACTACATTACTGTGAGCAACGAGATTTATTAGAGCAAATGGCAGTCGAAGGACTTGATACACATGGCGCGTTTACAGCAGCAAATTAATTTGTGCTCATTTGCTAATGTGTTCCACCCACTGACATCAAAGAGATCATGCGAAACACTGCGCAGGTAGGATACATGTAGTAAATGTGGTCCATTTGGGTTTCACACACACTGAGCCATATAATGTCGCTATAAGTGCACAGATTTTCAAGCATTCAAAGGAAAGATGTGAATATCATTGTGCACTAGTTTCGCAGTACAGTCTCAGCAATTAATTCGATATTGGTAACTCTAGACATCTTAGATATTTACAAGAGGTGGATAAAACAACAACACCTAACAACAAGCATCCAGACTGTTTGTGTCTATAAACTGCACTAAAACACATAACATATAATTTGTCGACCAGTATGTGTTTCCAATACAGATACCGATATTTTTACATCCATATCAATGTTACCTGCAGAACTTTGTTTCTGCAAATCAGTGTTATTTATAAGGTGCATCTATCATATTTCAATTAATGTATCTACAGTATATACTGTATATCTCATAAATTAACATTTAATATCTAGGGCTAGTGTACCTCCGTCAGGGGTGACTGACACGTCAATAGGACATAATGGAGGTACACAGGAAATAATGGTAGCACTTCTGTGGTAACAGTGTGAGGTAACATGACAGACTGGCGCTTCTGTCTTCAGTCAGATCAGTTGTCCGTCTGTAGCATTAGCATCACGCTGAGCATCAGAGAGCAGTTCATTGCAGCATCTGTTCTCACGTACAGTGTTACAGAATCTACAAAAGCTACATGCTGCTCATTATTCAGATTAAAATAAATACAAAGAAATAAATGAAATAAATCAAATATATTCCTCAAGGTTTGATGCAATCATATTCTTATGTTTGAATAGCCACAAAAAGGAAGACTTTTTCTTCCAATGAACACAAAAGAGGATGATAGGCAGAACCTTCAGTTTGTTTGTTTGTTGAACAACACAAAAATACTGGTTAAAGGAATATTCCAGGTTCAATACAAGTTAAGCTCAATCAGCAGTATTTGTGGCATGATGTTGATTACCACAAAAAATGTATTTTGACTCATCCCCCCTTTTCTTTAAAAATACAAAAATTGAGGTGACAGTGAAGCACTTACTGTTATTAAAACACTTTACGTTTCTGTTAAAATGTGTGTATTATTTAGGCTGCATTATTTAGGCGATAAAGGTGTTAAAATCATCATTTTCAGGGGGCCTGGTTAGTTCACCGAGTATTGACACTGACTACCACACCTGGAGTCACGAGTTCGAATCCAGGGCATGCTGAGTGACTCCAGTAAAGCTTCCTAAGCAACCAATTGGCCTGGTTGCTAGGGTGGGTAGAGTCACGTTGGGGTAACCTCCTCATGGTCGCAATAATGTGATTCTCGCTCTTGGTGGTGCTTGTGGTGAGATGTGCATGGATGCCACGGAGAGTAGCGTGAAGCCTCCATGTCTCCACGGTAACACGCTCGACAAGCATTAGATGATTGACGGTCTAAGATGCGGAGGCAAATGAGACTCGTCCTCCGCCACCCGGATTAGCTATGCCCCCATGCGGACTTAGAGCACATTGGGAATTGGGCATTCCATATTGGGTAGAAATGTGGAGAACCCCAACCCCGGAATTGTAAAATCGGTTAGTAAGTGATTTTATCATGCTAAAATCATGTTAACAGGCATATTGCTTACGTCTTGTGGATCCCATTGACTTTCATCGTAAGTGCCTCACTTTAACACATATTTTTGTATATTTTTAAAGAAAATGAGGGACGACGACTAAATACTTTTTTGTGGTAATCAACATTATGCAACAAATGCTGTTAATTGAGCTTAACTTGTATTGAACCTGTAACATTCCTTTATGAAAATTATTTTTAAAGAGCAACATTATAAGTGAACTTCAAGGGGAAAAAAATGAAATGCTGCTAAATTGTAGAACATGCCCCTTTTGTTAATTCTGCCCCTCTGCATGTTCAAAACCATGAGGATTTTCAGAAGTTGATTGGATTGAGGTCATTTCACTGATAAGAGTAAATCGAGAATAAAAAATAGAGCAGCAGGACATTCAGGTGCGGCTACGTTATCGTCTTTAGCATGCGAGATAACAGCCTTTTTAAGCTTCGAGACTTCGGCATATTAACCATCGCCATCATTTGACCATCTTTAATAGGCTTCATTTTCCTCCTGAAGGCCAACAGGAGCTGTTTTAAACTCTGCTTAGCAAGGCTAATTGAACAAGTGCGTCAACAGCGCCAGCTGCCCTTCCAAGAGTGCTTTGTCCAGTCCGTCTTGTTTTCTCTCATGTTCCTCTATGTGGACTTGCCCTTTTCTAGTGCCCTATTGGAAATCATTGGGAATTATTTTAAGCTCACGACCTGCTGTTTGTGTACGTGTGCCAGCAAGAGTTTATAACCTACAGCAACTGTCTGAGCTAGCATGAAACCATTGTGAACGTGTTCTCTTGCGGCAAAATATGCCACACAAAGCTATGAACCCACTCTAAAACCAAGGGTATGGTTCAATAGCACGTAGTTATCAAACCTGTGAGACATATTGGCTTTGTTCAAAAAGATAGTGAGTTGTCTTGCAGCTGCCTTTAAGGTAGCATCCAAACCAACTCTCCAAATCCAACTGTCTCCAACAATTCTGTCTGTCAAACAAATAGTGCTCACGTGAAAGTCTTGACTCGCAATTGATGCACATTTTTACATAGACCAACAATTAGCACAAATCGACGTAAGAACACATGCTCTGTGAGTGAGCTGTGATAAAAAGCATAGAAACACACAGCACACAAATATTTAGTTAAATTGCCCTTTTTTCATTTGATAAAGTTGGGATAAATACATTTAGCTATTAAGCTAATTTATCGACATTTCTCGCTTTGTCCGCCATCTTCGGCCTGATTAATTTATTCACTGGCTGCAATGCATATAGTGATTGTCTTCTTTGTGGAGGATCTGAGTTAGCCTTTGTCCAAGATGAGTTATCTTTTGTCAAATCTTTTGAAACATAATGCCCATGTTTGCTTTAAAATGCTGTCTGGGACGGCAGCTCCCTAGGTTTTCAAACACAGCTATCGTAGCTGCTTTATTTAAATTTTACAACTCTATTCATGAGGCTTGTAACATGACCGTGGCTCAGAATAGGTTTCTCTCATTTCTGACTATGTCATATATTATCATTAGCATGTCTGCATGTCTGCAGTTTGTCATCGCCTTGAGCTAATGTGTTTGAAAAGCTAATGGCTCGTTTGATCGTAATGAGCATCTGCAGCGCCTCTAGGGAAACTCAGATTCTCGTATCCGGTCACACTTTTGCTACTTTCATGTATCGTCTCTCATGTTAATTCCCAATTGCATCATGCTGAATTGAATTAGCTGTGATGTTTGAATTAGTCTCCTGTTACTCGATCACTGATGTTATGTTGACTGCTGTGCAAGTAAAAACTCCAGGTGTTGGCTAAAATAACGTAGTATAAAAATAATTCATTTTTTTATTTGTCCTGATTTGTGCAAATCCATGGCTGCAAAATGACCAAACAAATGGATGCAAGCCATATCTTCCATGTCATCAAGAATCAGTTTCTTGCATACTTTGTATGTGCATCATATGTTAATAATTGAATTATTCAATATCTATTATTATTTATTATCTCTTACTCTATTCTTATAAAACTATCAACTTGCATTTACGTGATAGTATGTAACTAGGCAACTATACAGTATCAGAACTACATCAGATGTTACAAATAAAATAAGAATTCATATGTGAGCATTTTTTACCCTCATTCTTTCCATTTCTGGAGATTGTTTGTCACTTTCAGTGGCATTTTTATAGCCTGATCTCATGAAAGTTATGTTACCGTGGCAACAGTTTGCAAAGCAAAATTACGTGCTTTATTACACGTTTTGCTGCAGTTTCCCAGTTAAATGTCCAGCAGGGGGAGTAGGTCAGGCCTGAATCGGGCGTTGGGGTTATGTGACTGGGCCGTGAGGATGCACGCCTGGCACTGAGTTGCCCCAATCAGTGGAAGAGAGAGATATGAGGAGCCAAAGACGTCAGAGAGAGAGAGAGAGAGAGATGCACGCAACAGTGTTTGTGTGCGCACGTGTTTTTGGTTATGCTGAAAAGTAGTTTTATGTCTGTGTTTTGTTTATTAAAAGTATTTTTGGTTGAAAACCCGGTTCCCGCTTCCTCCTTTATGATGATCAAGAGGCCTGTCTGCCACAGTGAGTAACAGAGCAGAAAGTAAGTGTTTATAAAGTCATAATTGGGGGGGTCTGGGTATCTCAGCGAGTATTGACGCTGAATATCACACCTGGAGTCACGAGTTTGAATCCAGGGCGTGCTGAGTGACTCCAGTCAGGTCTCCTAAGCAACCAATTGCTAGGGTGGGTAGAGCCACCTCCTCGTGGTCGCTATAATGTGGTTCTCGCTCTCGGTGGGGCGTGTGGTGAGTTGAGCGTGGATGCTGCGGAGAATAGCATGAAGCCTCCACACGCACTAGGTCTCCGCGGTAACGCGCTCAACAAGCCACGTGATAAGATGCGTCAGACGTGGAGGCAACTGAGATTTGTCCTCCGCCACCCGGATTGAGGCGAGTCACTACGCCACCACGAGGACTTGGAGCACATTGGTAATTGGGCGTTCCAAATTGTGGAGATAAGGAGAGAAAAAAATAAATACATTCATAATCAGCTGTTGTTCTTGTGATTTGTGTACAAGTGAAAAAATGCACAGTTGCTATAGCGCCTCTACTCTTCATCTACTCTAGAATGTGGCGAGTAAAACTCAATTTCAAACCCTTTTAGTTATCACTCAGAACATGCAAGAAAACACCCTCTTGGAACACCTTAAAAATCTGCGATTGAATGCCCTGGCAACCACATAGTAACACTCTAAAACACTCAGTGTCACAACTGGATAGCAAAACCCTGGCAACCACTCAAAACACCCTAGCGTTTTGGCCATGCAAACACCCCTCCCATTTCCACAAATCTATTCCCGTCATCCACCTGTATCTCCAAAACCATGCATGAATACATTTCTTCCATGCCAGACGAGTGAAGACATGCAGATTTCTGTTTTTCCAGAACAGTGAAGTCGGGTTGGCGGTTGGGGAAAGTTAGGTCTTCTTCATCTAACCTCAGCGCTCAGGTTCAAATTAAGAACGTGTCATGCGGACTAAACAACTCATTTAAAGTAGCGCAAAGCTCTTGTGGGCCCACGACAGCTGTCTTAGTAATCATATCGTTTCTCCTGTGCCTCGTCTCTGCTCGTTTGTTTGTTTGCATTGTTTTTGTGGTGTGTGAATACACAGTGGATAAGTCTGAGATATCTTTCGTCTTAAAGCTAGGGAAGTTGCATACACAACAATCATTCAAAGATCTTTAAAGAAGACATTGCTTCTCTATCAACTTCATGGAGTCTTCAAAAACTGTAATTAACAGTCTAATTCTGGATTTGTGCCTCTCCAGTCCTGCCGGACACATTAAATCAGTTTCCATTAACATTTTAAAGATGACCTGGTGTTAAATAATGTGTTTAGCACTCAGTAGGCCACTTCAGATATTAGACACAGAGTGGACATCATTTTCTCTCAGCAGCAGTTGAGTCAAATTATATACGTGTATATTTCAGGGTGGGTTTGAGTTGTGCGACCACATATCGTCGGTAATGTGTCTTCATGCGTATTCCCTGGGCTCGCAGTATCCATGGTAACGACAGGTCTATCAGAGCGGTGAGTTTGAGAGGGTCTTGAGTGGAAATGATGGACCATCTCCACGTGCATTAAATGAAACACCCGCCTTGTCACCGTACAGCAACACATCTACTGCCCCCGAGTGTCCGATGAAGACATTACACGCATTTCCACTAGGCATGTACTGGATGTTTTGATTAGGTGATGTGTGTTTGCTGTAGAGAGCAAAGTAAAAAAAATTAAAACAGTAGCCCAAGTCTAAAGATGCCACAAAGCTAAACTCTTGTTTAAAATCAATTTATTTTCTTCTATATTTATTTCTCTTTGTCTAATGGTCTGGGTTTTCAAAACTTTCTTGAGTTCAAATTAAATGTCAGATCCTATTTAAATTTGATAAATAAATATAAAAACTTTCAGTACTAAGTATTTATAGCAACTTTGCTTCCCCACTTTCTTTCTTTATTTTATTATATTATTAATTTTGATAAATAATTAAAACATTTTATTAATATCATAAAGTTTTGGTTGCCAGAGCGTTGTTATGTGGTTGCTATAGTGTTCTGAGTGTTTTTCTTTTTAACAAAATACTATTTTGTTGCTAGGGTGTTTTGAGTGGTTTAGCAGTAGTTTTCTAGTATGTTGCTATGTGGTTGTTAGGGTGTACTGGGTGGGTTTAATGCAGTTGCTAGGGTGTTTTACATGGTAGTTACACAGTTGCTTGGGTATTCTGAGGTTTAAATGTGGTTGCTAGAGTGTTCTGGGTTGTTGTAATGCGATTGCTAGTGTACTCTATGTGGCTCTTAGTTTCTAGGGTTTTCTGGGTGGTTGTTATGCGGCTGCTACAGTGTTGCGGTGGTTAATGTGTGGTTGCTATGGTGTTTTACATGGTTGTTACATGGTTGCTAGGGTATTCTCAGTGTTTTTTATGCAGCTGCTAGGTTGTTCCAGGAGGTTTATGTGTGGTTTCTAGAGTGTTCTGGGTTGTTGTAATGCCATTGCTAGTGTATTCAATGTGGCTCTTAGTTGCTAGGGTTTTCTGGGTAGTTGCTGTTTGGTTGTTAGGGTGTTCTGGGTGGTTGTTAAGCAGTTGTTGGGGTGTTCCAGGTGGTTGTTTGTGATTGCTAGAGGGTTCTAATTGTTTTTTATGCAGCTGGTAAGTTATTCTGTGTGGTTGTTATGCACTTTCAATGGTATTCTAGGGGGTTGGAATTTGGTTGCTAGGGTTTTTTGGGTGTTCTTGGAGGATTATTTGTGGTAACTATAGTGATTGTTGCTACTGAGTGTTTTTTAACAAGTTACTATTTGGTTGCCAGGGCGTTTTGAGTGGTTGTTAAACAGTTGCTAGGGTTTTGTAGGATGTTGCTATATGGTTGTTAGGGTGTACTGGGTATTCTTGCTTGGGTATTCTGGGTGTTCTTGGTGGTTTATGTGTGGTTGCTAGTGTGTTCTGGGTTATTGTAATGTGATTGCTAGTGAATTCTATGTGGCTCTTTGTTGTTAGGGATATCTTTTTGGTTGTTAGGGTTTTCTGGGTGGTTGCTGTTTGGTTGTTAGGTTGTTCTGGGTGGTTGTTAAGCAGTCATTAGAGTGTTCAAGGCGGTTGCAATGTGGTTGCTAGAGTGTTCTAATTGTTTTTTTATGCAGCTGGAAGGGTATTCTGGGTGGTTGTTATGCAATTTCAAGGTTAATCTAGGTGGTTGATATCTGGTTGTTGGGGTTTTCAGGATGGTTGATAATATGACAGCTAGGGTGTTGTGGGTGTTTAATATGTGGCTGCTAGGGTGTTCTAAGATGTTGCTATGTGGTTGTTAGGTTGTACTGTGTGGTTTTCATGCAGTTGCTATTGTGTATAACATGGTTGTTATGCAGTTTCTAGAGTATTTTGTGTGGTTGTTATGCAGTTGCAAGGGTATTGTAGGTGGTTTATATGCAGTTGCTAGGGTTTTCTAGGTGGTTGCTATGTGGTTGTTAGGGTAGTCTGGGTAGTTAAGCAGTTGTTGGGGTGTTCCAGTTGGTTGTTAAGCAGTTGTTGGGGTGTTTAAATTGGTTGTTATGCAGTTGTTAGTGTATTCTGGGTGGTTGTTATTCAGTTGCTAGGGTATTCTGGGTTGTTGTTATGCAGTTTCAAGGGTATTTTTGGTGGTTGCTATGCTGTTGCTAGGGTTTTTTGGAGGGTGTTGTGTGGCTGCTAGGGTGTTTTTGGAGGTTTATATGTGGTTGCTAGGGCTTTCTGGTTTGTTGTTATGCAGTTGCAAGTGCATTCCATGTGGCTGGTGTGCAGTTGCTGGGGCATTCAAGGTGGTTGACATGCAGTTGCCAGGGTGTTCTGGGTGGTTGATATGTGGTTGCCAGAGTGTTTAGGTCTTTGATATTCAATTGCCATGGTGTTCTAGGTGTTTGCTATACTGTTGCCAGGGTGTTCTAGGTGGTTGCTTACTGGCCCTATATCTGGCCTTCAGATCTCTTCTTTCTGTGTAAGTCTGTGGGATATTTACTGCACATTTTATGATGCAAACTAAACATTTGATAGCTTAGAAAAGTAACATGACACCTCTCCTAAGGACAATCAGTGTGGGATGAGTTAGGGGATTTATTCAGTTTTGACCATTAAGTTTAAGCAATAGTAATAGTGATACTTGCCCTAGTGGACACTAGGTACAGTAAGTAGCAAGAATTGCCTGAAGACAAATCATAAATGATTTAACAGTACAGTGTTTGCTCCCATACTTCCAATTCAGGAGTGCAGGTGAATTGACAGTAGTGTGGAGAAACCTGTTGAGGAGCAGTGAAGCAATGTAGAGAATTAATTTGCAGTGACTGGGCTTCAGGCAATCAGTGTGATTGCACTTTAGCTCGACACCAGGGAACGTATTTGGCAAGAGGTGCATGTGATTCAGACGCTGAGTGCTGCTGCCATCTTCTGGATTGTTTTTGAAGGTTTTTAAAGATTCCAGGATGTTGTCTATGCACTGGAAAGCTTGTCTAAGATGACTTATTGGTCTTCCATACCTCAAATAAAAATTCAGTCCTACAGAGTTGCATTTTCTAAGTCTGGATTACACTGTTGTTTCCTCCAATCATAGAACAGAACTGGAAAGCACAGTCAAAGAGTCACCAATAGAGATCAATGAACAACATGTAAAATGCTATCGACTACTAAAGGAGACAGTGTCTCTATGAAATAACACCTTCATTTATGTTTTAAAGCATTGCACAGTATCTTCACCTCTTCACCATAGCCACATGTAAGCATATATGGCCTTACTCAAAACTCAGTAGTGTTTATTTAGCAGCTGATAAAGCAGCGTGCAGCAACGTACAGCTGTTTGATTTCAGTGTGTACTGTTTTTCAAAGTATGATGAGTGTATCAACTTTCATCAACTTGACTCTCAAAACCAAAATCATGCATTCATGCCGTGACCGATTATCAAACCAAGTGCCGATCATTCTGAAGACACCAAGACAAAAAGGCAAAAATGGCTAAAAGGTGGCCTAGATTATTGTAATGTCCAGAAATGTTTGTAAAATGAAGCCGTCTGTTCCACTACAGGCTATGAAAGTTGATCTTGTTCTGACATCATGTGCTCACATCAGTTGAAGGCAGTGGCCTGGTGCTCTGAAGGGAGGGTGTTTGGATCTGGAAGTGCTTTAGATCCCAACAGCGCCATTCCCTCTTCAGATGTACTGATGTAGAGAGACATATCAGAGGTTATGTCACAGCGCTCATTACCATTTCTGAAGAGATCTGTCATATTCGTCCAACTCTAAGTTCACGGTTAGTAGCCAGAGGATAAAGCTGGGATTGTCGTTTTTCGATGGTGTTCACAAATAGTTATTGCGTCAGGCAGGACTGCAGTCAGTGTGGACCAGTTTTACATAGGACAAGTTATTGGAAAGGGTGTAACCAAACGAGTTGAGAAGTTTGTTTGGATTGACCGTTTCCATATTTGCAGAGTAGATTTGTGTTGTTCATTTCGCTATTAGCCATAAAGAACGGGGTCAGAATTTCATGCAAATATTGACCTGTGGATGAACTTGGAACAAACAACAAGGCTAACCCTAAGCTGTGGAAGTCATCTAAACTTATTCAGACTCGCCAATCTCTTATCTTTATTTAACCTTCGGACATGGTACGAATCACTTGCACCGTTTCCGATAGCACGGACGAAGAACCGGCGAGGGGCTCACGCAGTGACAGCTTTGATGACCACTACAAGAGGGTAGGTTGTTCCAAAGATGGCGAAAATGGCAAGTACCAAGAAAACTGCGACGATGTTGCGGAAGAAGAGGAAGCACCCAACATCGACCTAGCCACGTTTTTCGGTGGTTGCTCGCTCCATGGCGTCAACCACATCTTTGTGGAAGACAAGAAGTTTGGAGTGCGCCAGGGCTTGTGGACAGTGGTCTTTCTGCTTGCGGTCTCCATGTTCCTCTTACAGCTTGTTGACAATGCCATTTATTACCTACAGTTCAACCATGTCACCATGCTGGATGAGCAAGACGGCAACAACATGACCTTTCCGGCCATCACGCTCTGCAACTATAACACGTTCAGACGTTCGCAACTCAGCTACGGTGATCTTCTCTTCATGGGACCTCTGTTGGGTTACGAAGACAACATGGCACCAGGGATCCCTCTGGCACCAGAGCCAGACAGTCAAGGCTTTCGATTCAGCCTCGTCGAGTTCTTTAACCGTACGTGTCACCGTATGGAAGACATGCTGCTCGAGTGCACCTTTGCAGGGAAGGAGTGCGGACCAGAAGATTGGAGAGAGGTTCAGTATTTATTATTTATTATAACTGTCAGTCGGTTCAAATGTTTTAGCATGATATGCTGATAGATAAACCACATTTATCCCAGTTAATCGACTATACCAGTATTTGCAGAGGAGGTCCCCCAAATAAACATAATTCAATATATAGTGTTTATGTGTGTGTGAATGCCCACATTATTATTATTATTATTATTATTATTATTATTATTATTATTTTGTCATTTGATGATACGTTGGTAGATTAGGGAAGTAACTGGTGAAAGTGGTCAAATGATGGTGTCGATTATGTACAATCATGGCACACATTATATTTCTGATAAATCAGATAATAAAGTATCTGTATTTAGTTATATGCATATTACTTCATTGAGCTTAAGACTGATTTAATAGTTTTGGTTTTACATTTTTATATTTATAAAATTGTTATTTTGATTATAAAATTGTAAAGTCACACAGGTAATTTAGTTATAATAATTTATATTAAATAGTGGTTATTTTGGCTATAAATTATTATAATTATACTGTATGTATATTGTTAGTTTGGTTATAGAATTGTTATAATGGTTATAACATGGTTATAACATGTACCATTACATGTAATAGAATGGTTATTGTTATTTTGGTTATAATTATTATTTTGCTTATAAATTTGTATATATATTTATATATATACATATAAATATAT
Source organism: Xyrauchen texanus (assembly GCF_025860055.1). NCBI lineage: Eukaryota > Metazoa > Chordata > Actinopteri > Cypriniformes > Catostomidae > Xyrauchen > Xyrauchen texanus. The sequence goes on from NC_068323.1 coordinate 4,082,308, forward strand.
GTATATAACCATTCTATTTTGGTTATAAAATGTGATGTTTATATAATATAATTGTTATTTTGGTTAAAATAAATTATTTATTTAATGGTTATTTTGTTATTTTTGTTATACAATACTTATTTTGGTTATAAAATTACATTTTTGTAATCGTTATTTTGGTTATAAAGTTTTATATTTATTATACTGTCATTTTGATTATATATATAATGGTTATTTTGGTTAAATATATATAATGGTTATTTTGGTAATATATATATATATATATATATATATATATATATATATATATATATATATATATATATATATATATATATATCCTGTATATATATATACAGGATATAATGGTTATTTTGATTTTAGAATTTAGTTTTTCTCCTTGTGGCAGGGTGGAGGGCGGGGCCGGTCATGATCCTACACACCCGGTCCCGTAATAGGCTACGCCTCCGTGAGGGATAAAGGTTGACTGCAGAGGATCGTGCGGGAGAGAGAGATCGTTTACGGAGGCGTGATTAGCCTAATATGGAACCGGGTGTGTAGGATCACGACCAGGCCCCACCCTCCGCCCTGCCACACTCCTTCAAAGAGGGATTGTATGAATTAAAACTGAATTCACTAAGGGAAAATCTGTATGTAGAGCCAAATTTTATCCCATAAAAAATGTTATCCAAAAATACATAAGATGTACTCTAATATAGCCCCTCTTTTTGATATGTCAGTCAGATGATCCTTCATAGATGTGTTATCAGAATGGACTGTTCTTTGCTAGAATAAGCTGCCAAATGTTATACCCATAGCGAAAATTGTGTCTGTCAGTTTATGACAGCAAGGAATAATTGCCTGTACTGTGAACAGAATAGCATAGATTTGCTATTACTTAGCACCATAAGTACCGGCCCACTTCAATTCTGGATAGGACTGATGTCTTGAAAAGTGGCAATGTTCTCAGAGTAAGTAGGAGTTCAGTTCTCGCCCCGGTGCTTAGTTCATTCTCAGTGTGTTATTGTGAGGTTTATTTGCAAGAGTTGCTCCTCTTGAGGTGTCAGGGGAGATGAATAGATGTTCTCTCTGTATCTACCAGGAATCAAACGTTATTTATTCTTTCGTTTTCAACTTTGCAAATTAAAACAGCATATGTTTTCCATTTCTCCTTCATTAGCTTTTGACGACCTATGATTAATAATTGCATGGTTTTCAGTGTGTTGTCCCAATGCTACTTGATGAATCTTTTTCTCACAGCTATTTAAGAAAACACTTTCTTGGCACTTTCGACTCTTAGTGAGAATCTGAGTAGTTTTTTGAAGGTTATTGTGGATTTTTGAGTGCTTTTATAGATGTGTTTTTGTCAGGTTCAAATGTGTGCTAATTGCAATTACATTATTCAAAATGGAATAAATCACACATAAAGAAGACGTTATTGCATCTGTCTGCACTGTATGTAATCATGTATTAGTCGATCATTTTTGACCGTTGTAACTCATCTTGCTGTTGTTTTTATTGTCTTTCGCCATGAGCGCAATGTTTACAATTCCGTCGATGTCAGTTAGTTAGGTTGGCCAGTTAATCTAGATATTTTCTTATATATATTTGTTAATTTTGATATGTTTTAGCGACAGCATTATTTATCCTCTTGGCCCGGCCAAGCCCTCCTCCTCGAGATGGATGGATGGATGGATGGAGGTTGGATGGTTGGTTAGATGGATGGATGGATGGATGGATGGATGGATGGTTGGATGGTTGGTTGGATGGTTGGTTGGATGGTTGGTTGGATGGATGGATGGATGGATGGATGGATGGATGGATGGATGGATGGATGGATGGATGGATGGATGGATGGATGGATGGGTGGTTGGATAGTTGGTTGGATGGATGGTTGGATGGTTGGTTGGATGGATGGATGGATGTTTGGATTGATGGATGTTTGGATGGTTGGATGGATGGTTGGTTGGATGGTTGGATGGATGGATGTTTGGATGGTTGGATGGATGGATGGATGGATGGATGGATGGATGGATGGGTGGGTGGTTGGATGGATGGATGGTTGGATGGATGGATGGATGGTTGGATGGATAGATGGATGGTTGGATGGTTGGTTGGTTGGATGGATGGATGGATGGATGGATGGATGGATGGTTGGATGGATGGATGGATGGATGGATGGATGGATGGATGGATGGATGGATGGATCGGATGGATGGATGGATGGATGGATGGATGGATGGATGGATGGCCGCTAGAATATCAAGGATCTGCAAAGCTGTCATTGCTGCATGTGGAGGATTTTTACTTTAAAAACTTTTTCAAATTGTAATAGTAATTTTTCACATTATTAATATCCTGAAAGTACATTGTGATCAGTTGAATGACACTGGTGAATAAAAGTAAAAATCTCTTTCCAGAAGAGCAAAATCTGTACATTATTCCAAACTTTTGGCTGCCAGTGTGTGTATATATATATATATGTAAATTCTTGAGTTTTCAACAGTCCCTTTACACTGATGAGAAGAACGCTGGCCATTTAGTTTGCCGTTGTTGCTGACCTTAAGGTGTCTACTCAGCGTTCAAGATCTCCCATGAGTCAGACGTTTATTGAGTCGAGTGAGTTATGTGCTGCATTGCTGTAAAGGCCACAAATACATTTGCTTTCGTGCTTATTGAAGAATTGCTTTAGAGCACTTAAGCATATTTACAGAGTGCTGTCTCCTGTCTGGTAAGTGCGTGTGGGGTTTTAGTCTCCTCCACTCATGTTCTGATAATGGATATGTCCTATGTGGTGTCTCCTTTGGGATGTTTTGTAAACCTGTTTAGAAGGTGCAAAGTGGATCATCTGCAATACAAAACCGAATACAGTGCGACCAAACCATTAAAACATGATATCTATGTACAATTTAATCAATATGAAATGAGGGATGGGTCATGATGGTGACTAGCTAACCAATTGTCCAGCAACTAACTACTCAATCTAGTGAAGTCGGCTAGTTTATCTAGATTTTGTGTAATGTATTGGCATATTTGTTATTTTTAGTGGCGATGCTTTTATTAACATGCAAGATATGTTTGGCTTGTTTGCAAATCATTCGTACAACCCCAAGAACATGGGGAGTTCACTGCCGGTTGACAGCGCGTGTGAGTCGCCATCGATTGGCAGTGCAGATGTTTAGAAAAGAACTGGAGCAGTCGATACAAGACTGGGCCGTGATAAGCAGACAGATGGTTTGACTTTCTGTCATGGGGCAGAATTTGTATCGTCCAATTCTTCAATATCCATTAGACATGGATTTGTTTTCACCTCCAAAGCACTGGCCCAATTTGACCCTTCTGTACGCCCAGAGGAAGGTTTGCCTGAGCTTTCACTTTAGCTGTGTGGTCAATTACATGACAACAAACTTTGGGTCAGAAAATAAGGAAGTGGTTTAAAGAGATTCACTCAATCTTTACCTACCCTCATTTTTGTTTCAAAACCAGTGTGACTTTCTTCTGTGGAACATAAAAGTAGAACGTTAGCAACAAAACACTCAAAACACCTTAGCAACCGCACAGGAACGTCCTGGTACTGTGAAAATGAAAATAAAATGTGACAATGTTAAAATCTACTTTAGTTATTATTCTGATACAGTTCTTTTGCCAGATGATGTCTAAACATTTTATTCTTAACTGCTGAATTAGACTAGTTTGTCTTGAGGGTAAAAATAATTATTGGGGGTCTGGATAGCTCAGCGGTGAAGACTGAGAGTCGTGAGTTTGAATCCAGGGCGTGCTGAGCGACTCCAGCCAGGTCTCCTAAGCAACCAAATTGGCCTGGTTGCTAGGGAGGGTAGAGTCACATGGGGTAACCTCCTTGTGGTCGCTCCAATCACGGTGGGGCATGTGGTGAGTTGAGTTTGAATGTCGCGGTGGATGGCGTGAAGCCTCCACATGCACTATGTCTCCATGGCAACGTACTCGACAAGTCACGTGATAAGATACACGGATTGATGGTCTCAGACGCGGAGGCAGCTGGGATTCGTCCTCCACCACCCGAATTGAGACGAGTCACTACGCCACCACGAGGACTTAAAAGCGCATTGTTTGGGAATTGGGCATTCCAAATTGGGTGAAAATGGGGGAAATAATAAAATAAAATAAATAAATAAAACAAAAAAAGAGTCCTAAATTAATAAAATCCCAGAAGCCGTTCATTGTTCAACCAAAATCGCAAAAATAACCAACAAAATGAAAATTTGTTGTGTAACGTGGGACATCAAAGTTTAAAAAAGCCAGAAACACACAGAGGACTCTTATTTTGAAATTATGAAGAAAAAAAAATATTATTGCTTACAATTTCTTTCTGAAACTATTGTTATCGGATCGAAATCTATGGCGATAATTGCCGATGGCAATAGATACAGAAAACAACAATTTGCACCGATTAATCGGTTAAACCGATATATCGGTCTACCTCTAATATACAGTCTTTTTATGTGATTCTTTTTTCTTTTATGTGATCAGACGTAGTCCAAATGACTTGCGCACTATATTCCAAGTCTTCTGAGAACACATATTAGCTTTGTGCTAAATAGCTAAATGTATATAATAGAGTGATATACATGAAAACGTTCCATTCTGCATCTTTTCTGTTTTCACGTCCAGATTAAAAAAATTGGCTCGGCAATGTCATTGTGACCAAAACATCATTTTTTAAATGTGTACTAAACCCAAAGTCTTTCTAGCAAGTCAGTTGACTCTCAGTCATCTTTGGGACACTCTCGGAAGGTTATTCCCAGTCATGCCAGTGCAGCTCCAATCTACTTGAATGGAGAAAACCCGAAATCTCAAAAAATCTGCAATAATAAATAAAATACATTGTGATTTTTACCTCATATTACGTTAAAAAACAAACACTTTCTGCCTTGTATAGCTAATGTGCATGCATTCTGGAGTTGATTGACAGGAGATGTCTGTATCTAAAAGGTGATTGGCTCTTTTACCTGTAAGGCGGGACTTCTGTTGCCCGTCGGGTGCTCATGACGGTCAAGAAGTGGCCCGTCTCTGCTCAATAATCTCTGACTAACCTAACATGACGCAGCACTTTTTCTAGACGTGAATTCAAATCTATTCATTAATAAATAAGTGTCAGAATAAATTTCAGTCTTCACACTAAAACAACCCAATATCAAATAACTTAGAATACAGCACACAAGTTTTATGGACCATCTTTATAGTGTATTTATGTCATTTTTGGATCTTGCAGTCATGTTAAACTGTCACTGAAAAGACCAGTGTGAATGTGCTTCGTTTATTTTGGGGTGTACTATTCCTGTAAGTGTTTAAGTTAACCTTGACTGAATAATCGAAACGTGATGTTTCATGGATTAATCAGGGATTCAAGAGCTTTTGACAGCAGCTAATCTAATATTTATGAGGCTAACGCAGATTTCACACCACAATTGGCTCTGTTCCCTTTAGAATCAGTAGAAACACTTGCGTTGCAGTTTATAAAATGCAAATTCATTCAGCGCAGCTATTTAACTGTTTAATAGCTTCTGCATGACCAAAGGCTTTGTTCATTTTTATAAAACAGATAGCTGCAATGCTAAATCCTGATTGGAAGAGATTAAAATGCAGATTAATATCCTGCATTCTATATTAATGTGCTGCTCGACTAGTTAGGCCTACGTGTAGAAATGAACGCTCCGGGTAAACGTTTTTGAAAAGGCTAGCCATGGAAGCACCACTAATGACAAATGAAACAACAAATGCCTCCCGCTGTCATTTCCCAAAAGGCTCCTGATGATTCTGTGTTCCTCATTGAATGTGTCTTAGAGAGATTTGCCTCCAAACACAGCCTGGTGTCACTCACACTGTCTAAACACTAGAGGTCACCACAAGTCACAGAATCAAACTTAGCAAACAGTTCAAGACTCATTCAAGTTAAGCCACGGTTGTTATGAGCACTGCACGCTATTGTGAGCATTAAATCCTTTAAATGGCATTTATTTGTGCAGGCCAATAAAACATTTAAGCTAGTCTCACATGAGCAATGTCCGTTGTGCATAAACACAGGGGCCAATGTTGCTAGAGAAACACCATTTGGGAAGGTGACCAAACAGCTAGCTTATTGAAGTCATACTGTCTTAACTATCCCTTTTTAAGATTGTATGGACAGCGTATATGGAAACACTTTACTCTAAGCAACAGTAGTTAGCACAAACTCCATGTGTAGGCCCACTAACAATAATGAAAAGTACTTCTACAGAATGTATTAAATATTGATTTGTACACTCTAATATTCTTTTCCGGAGCCATTTGGGTTTTATGTACCATCAGACTGCATCATAAAAAAAAACAATCTTTACAAATGACCAAAATATTGCGCCATTGTGTTCTCAGGCTCTGACACGTGCTCGTACAAATCGAAGAAATCATATACTGGAAGTATTGCGCTCTCAATGATGTAAATCAAAGCTCGGATGATACTGAGCTTTGATTAACTGCATGTTTTCTCAGCTGTCAAGAAGAGAGCAGGGAAACCAGAAGAGTGATAGATGTGCTGCATTATAGCAAAGACAATCGCCAATTAACCTACATGCATCTGCTGCGATGTCCTTGAAAGGTTTATGGATGCAAGAGGGGCTGTGAAAAATATTGCATGCATTTGTTTGCAGATGCTTTTGGAAGCTTCTCACAGTTCTGGTGTAGACTTGAGATGTTGCTTCAATATATCCACATAATTGTCCTTCCTCATGATGCCATCTATTTTGAGAAGTGCACCAGTCCCTCCTGCAGCAAACACCCCCACAACATAATGCTGCACCCCCATGCTTCAGGGTTGGGATAGCGTTATTATGCTTGCAAGCCTCACCCTTTTTCCTCCAAACATAACGATGGTAATTATGGCCAAACAGTTACATTTATGTTTCATTAGACCAGAAGACATTTCTCCAAGATCTTTGTCCCCATGTGTACATGCAAACTGTAGTCTGATGTTTGTATGGTGATTGTGGTGCAGTGGCTTCTTCCTTGTCTGAGCAGCCTTTCAGGTTATGTCGATATTGGACTCGTTTTACTGTGGATATAGATACTCGTCCACCTGTTTCCTCCAGCATCTTCACACGGTCCTTTGCTGTTGTTCTGAGATTGATTTGCACTTTTTGCACCAAACTACGTTCACATGCGTGGTCTGTTTTTTAGCATCTCTCCACATGAGCTTTACTTTTTTAAATGTGTAGGATATAACATTCAGACACCCTTGTCATTAGTGACACCTGTGGCCATTAAGTGAACTGCAATGTTCTGCAGCTGCAACCTGTTGCTCGTGCTCGTGCACACACTCCATAGGGACGCAAGCGAGCATCGACCAAATAATGACGTAACGTACAAGGAGACTAAACGTGATTCACCGGCATCATGCTGACAGATGAGGCAGCATAATTAAAATAACACAGTTATGATTGTTTTACTCCAAATTTTGAGACTGTATATTATATTTGACTCTCCAGTGCTGGAACAGGGCTAAAATCAAAGTGTGGATATCGGTCTGACTATGCGAGACTGTAGTTTAGAGTAATCACTTTTCTTTGCATGATACATTGACTGCATTTATACAATAGCCTATGATAGCATTAGCTAGCTAGTCAGCTTATCAATATCTGTTAGCTAAACTTGGTGGATGATGACAGTAGCTGTTTATAAAATAGATGGTACATTATAAATATGTTGACACAGTTCAATATTGATGTGATTCCATTAAAACTGACATTTTTATATATCGATGCGCTTTTGTTTTATAATAATAGAATATATATATATATTCTGTATAATCAAGTTACGTTATACTAATGAATGGATCTTTTTGCATTATCTTGAACATTGTCTAGCATTCATTTCATGTGTTATTGTAGTTTACCTTGCTGAATAATTACAGATTAACATGGTTTATGACAGTTACTGTGCAGGCAAAATCAAGTTAGCTAAAATGACACAGATCAGTCCTTATGGCCCTATATTTCACATGCTTTTCTGTTATGTAAGTTTACCTCTCCAATAAGAAAAATGGCAATTCAGAGTCGGTTTTTATCCCCAAAACCCAATGAAGGTCCCTCCAGGAATCAAATGCCCCGCCGATGTTCACTCTACTTTTCACTCAACCATGATCACGTTCCCACTTAGCCAGACAGGATTCAGTAGAGTCGATGTTGTGCTGGGAGCCGGATGTTTGCTGGATTAATCTCCAAGATAACATTACCTAGTGTTGCAGTTTACTGTCACTGTTGAATGGTAGAAGAGACGCTATTAGGCTCGAGGCTCTCAGGACCGCACATAAACGCTCACATCCTTTGGATTTTCACGGCAAAAGCGACCCGTTCCTTTCACATCAGTCTACAGGCTTTAATAGGCAACCTAGCTAGTCTGGGAAGGGCTAATTTTTTAAGTTGCGTTACAAGCCATTCACACATTGGCAAAAAAGGTTGAATATTACATGAAAATTTTTACATACTGCACCTTTAAGTCGAGTTAAAAGTCATTAAACTTAAATTGTCTCTTGAGACCCCTTTGATCTGTTCCATTTTACTCCAACCAGCTTTTTTTTATTAAAGCAATAATCTTTGTTGTGTGAACTGCCCTTAAATATTTAGGCAGATATAAATATAAACGATAAGCATTTATGTCATCATTTAAATTGGTGTGTTAAACTTAATGTTTGCTCATTTTGTCATTTATGATGTTTGTGGTTTTGTGATTTTTTGAGGCTCGTTACTGTCAAGTTTTAGCTCAGTCTACATTAATGAAGCTCTACAGAAATGCATTTTAAAACCATTCATATTTTTTTGGGAAATGAATTGGACAGTGTTACTCTATATTTTTAGCTTATGTTATGAATGTTTCGAATAGATCTAACACTCTTAAATAAAATAAAGGTCCCCTGAGATGAAAAACTCTGCAATATAATTTTGTTCAAATGTAAGAATGGCACAGATTGAGAATATTGTATCTGGGGGCGAGATGATGTCACAACTCTTATATAAAACTTGATGATGATTGAAAAAAGATGATAGAAACAGCTTTTATCTTCAGCAGACTCTCTTTTTATGCAAAGATTTGATCTGGAGATGTATTTATACTGTATTGACACATGAGCACTGAAGAGTATTGTTATTGCTAGTATTGATCTTATGTAACTCGTTCTTCCCTGTTTGTGCTACAGACATGAATGATACCTCAAATATGTGGCTTAAGTACTGATAGATTTAGTTGTTAGAGTACATTAGTTTAGTTGTTACTTAGTTTAAATGTTTTGAACTTTATTTCAGTTTGAACATTTTAAAAGTTTTTTAAATTTCAATTTGTTCTTTCAACATTTTGATTGTTCATTCTCGCTGTTTAAAAGGTTTGAATGTTCTTTCAATTTGAAAGTTTTGACCATTGTTTTTTCAGTTTGAAGGATTTGAAAGTTAATTTCTTCAGTTTGAATGTTTCAAATGTTCTTTTCAACAGTTTGAATGATTCGAACATTCTTTCCTTCAATTTGAAAGTTTCAAACGTTCTTTTCTTCAGTTTGAAAGTTTCAAACGTTCTTTTCTTCAGTTTGAAAGTTTCAAACGTTCTTTTCTTCAGTTTGAAAGTTTCAAACGTTCTTTTCTTCAGTTTGAAAGTTTTGAATGTTCTTTTATTCAGTTTGAATGTTTAGAACTTTCTTTTCTTCAATTTGAGCATTTTAAATATACTTTCTGTTTGAAACTTTTGAACGTTCTGTCAGATTGAATATTTTAAACATAATTTTTTTCCATTTTAAAAGTTTGCATGTTTCAATTTTACAGTGTAAATAGCCCGCAAGGCTTTTAGAAACAGCACTTATCTCTCTTTCACCTTCTCTCTCTCTCTCTCTCTCTCTCTCTCTCTCTCTCTCTCTCTCTCTCTCTTAGCTCTTTCAGTAAAACTGATGCTCCTGTGCTGTCACATGAACTCAATTCTCTCTTTTATCATTTGAGAAAGAGCACAGGACCGCCTGGCATCTAGAGCAAAGGATTTTATATTTAATTTTATAAGATCAAATCTCATGGAAACATGTCCAGGTCATAGTTCATCCCAAAATCAAAAGACAAAAAAATTATTTCTATTTTGCTTACAGAAAATGAAGCCTATTTTTAAGACAATTAAGGTGTTTGGCATTCTAACATTATTTTTATGACAATTGAGAACATTTCCCCCTAAATTTCTCATCACTGTAATGCAAAATAAGACATTTAAATGGTGTAGTTTAGAATTGTTTAAAATGCATGATCTTATGTAATATCTTTTGGAAGATATTTAATGTATTTATACATAATTGTATATGTATAATATGATATGCTGCCTTTAATATATGCTGAATATAATGAAGAAAAAACCCAACTATTTTACTTTTGAGTTTGGCTCGTTATTCTTAATATTCTCAATAATGATTCTAATTAGATGATCATTTCTGGAATACATTTTTTATTAATTTTAAAATATGACTTGTTCTGGGACAGGTTTGGTCAAATTGACTTGCCAGCACATCACGTCCATTGTGAAACCCCAAACCAGCATGTTTAACCAGCACCTGCTCTGCAGTCTCTGAGCACAGCTGCAGAAAACACATCTCAGTCCTACGCAGAGAAACTCTTGGCAACTACATTGGTGCTGATGCTGGCAGCCTTCCAAATGACTACAAAGTACACTACCAGTGGTGTGCATGCAGGGCTTTCGGAAACTACAGGATTTTGTTGATGCCTGAATGATGCTTAGGAATAATGAAGCAGTTTTAAAGACATGGTGTGTGCTTAAAGCGTGCTTAATACTTCTTGGCATCTCAGACTTGTAAGTGTGGATGCTTATATGTTGATACGTATCCATCTGTCTGAAGTTCAGATTCAAAACCAGTCGCTTTTGCAGCTTAGTTTCAATAACTGCTCTTGTTATGAGTTCATGAAAGTTAAAGATGTTTTCACTCTTTTATCTGAAGATCTCAAAGCAAATTTGATCCCTCGTGATTTCATCTGAAGATTAGTTGAAGTCAGGGCTGGACTGGGAAGAGAAATCGGCCCGGGATTTTACATGGCAACTGGCCCAAAACTTGGTGGCGTGGGGGGGGGGGGGGGGTTGTTCGTTGGCCTTTTCTGCATATTGCGCCGCCATTTTGTGGTCCGTTCTGCATAACACGGTGGCTCATTTAGTTTATCGCGGCCCAATTGGCCCCATTCTCGGCCAATCCATGGCCCCATTCTCCCGATGGCCTGTCCGCCCCTGATTGGCCCCAAAGTGCGTCGGCCCACCGGGAAAATGCCCGGTATGCCAGATTACCAGTCCAAACCCTGGTTGAGGTTCAGAGGCTGTAAAAGTGCCTTTTATTAATGTTTATCTCTCAAAACCAGACTCCTTTTTCCGGTTTCGAAAGACGAAGGAATTGAGCTTCATCAAAATCCATTTCCGTCCAGAAATATAGCATCTCTCTTTTAGATGGAGAGGCTTTACCTTCACCCGAAGAAAATCAATGAGGTCTCCTCTAATGTTTGCCATTTCAGTCCAACTGAAAGCTGTCTTTCTGATTTCTCTTTGTTCACTGTGAACTAAACCACTCCGGAAACCATCAGAGCGATTTTCTCCATTAAATACGAGGTCTGGAGTTGCTATATTTCTCATGGAAATCTATTAGACTTATATGGAGGAATACTCACCAAATGATTGTAATGACTGTATCTGTAACATCATTTCTGCCTTTCATTAATACCAAGTTTGCATTGGCAAGCGCCCTTCATATTTTCTTCTGATAAAGGGGTAAAGGAGATTTAGTTTTTCTACTTCCGTTGATTCAATCCATAAATTACCCACTGCAGCATTGAAACATTTCTAAAAAGA
>NC_068323.1:4099163-4154163 GCF_025860055.1 Xyrauchen texanus
TGAAACCATTCACTTCTGGAGTACACTCACACACAACAAAGCTCTTTTTTTTAAAACTCTTTTACGTCAATTTAAAAATGTTACTCAAAGGTCCTTAGAGGACAAAAATGTCCACGTCAAAAAACTGCCATTATAATAATATATGTAAATACTAATTTCCACTTGTAATGAATTAATTTTTTTACCAACATCAGTCCTGATCATAACTACCAAATATTCATTCTTTTCTGTATTTTAACCCCTTAAATGCCCGTTTGTTTACATAATGCCAGTGTTGTTTTTTACACACACACACACACACACACACACACACACACACACATACACACATATTGGTGCAACTATCATTATGAGGACTTTCCATAGACATAATGATTTTTATACTGTAAAAACTATAGATTCTATCCCCTAACCCAACACATCCCCTGAACCCAACACATCCCCTGAACCCAACACAACCCATAAACCTAACACAACCCCTAAACCCAACACAACCCATAAACCTAACACATCCCCTGAACCCAACACAACCCATAAACCTAACACAACCCCTAAACCTAACACAACCCCTAAACCCAACACATCCCCTAAACCCAACACAACCCCTAAACCAACACAACCCCTAAACCTAACACAACCCCTAAACCTAACACAACCCCTAAACCTAACACAACCCCTAAACCCAACACAACCCCTAAACCCAACACATCCCCTAAACTCAACACAACCCCTAAACCCAACACAACCCCTGAACCAACACATACCCTAAACCCAACACAACCCATAAACCCAACACAACCCCTAAACCCAACACAACCCCTGAACCAACACAACCCCTAATCCTAACACAACCCATAAACCTAACACAACCCCTAAACCCAACCCAACCCCTAAACCCAACACATACCCTAAACCCAACACATCCCCTAAACCCAACACAACCCCTAAACCCAACACAAACCCTGAACCAACACAACCCCTAAACCCAACACAACCCATAAACCCAACACAACCCCTAAACCCAACACATCCCCTAAACCCAACACATCCCGTAAACCCAACACATCCCCTAAACCCAACACATCCCGTAAACCCAACACATCCCCTAAACCCAACACATCCCGTAAACCCAACACATCCCCTAAACCCAACACATCCCATAAACCCAACACAACCCATAAACCCAACACATCCCCTAAACCCAACACAACCCCTAAACCCAACACATCCCCTAAACCCAACACATCCCGTAAACCCAACACATCCCCTAAACCCAACACATCCCCTAAACCCAACACATCCCGTAAACCCAACACATCCCCTAAACCCAACACATCCCGTAAACCCAACACAACCCCTAAACCCAACACATCCCCTAAACCCAACACATCCCGTAAACCCAACACAACCCCTAAACCCAACACATCCCCTAAACCCAACACATCCCGTAAACCCAACAAACCCCTAAACCCAACACATCCCCTAAACCCAACACAACCCCTGAACCCAACACAACCCCTAAACCCAACACATCCCCTAAACCCAACACAACCCCTAAACCCAACACAACCCCTAAACCCAACAAACCCCTAAACCCAACACATCCCCTAAACCCAACACAACCCCTGAACCCAACACAACCCCTGAACCAACACAACCCCTAAACCCAACACAACCCCTAAACCCAACACAACCCCTAAACCCAACACATCCCCTAAACCCAACACAACCCCTGAACCCAACACAACCCCTGAACCAACACAACCCCTAAACCCAACACATCCCCTAAACCCAACACAACCCCTGAACCAACACAACCCCTAAACCCAACACATCCCCTAAACCCAACACAACCCCTAAACCCAACACATCCCCTAAACCCAACACAACCCCTGAACCCAACACAACCCCTGAACCAACACAACCCCTAAACCCAACACATCCCCTAAACCCAACACATCCCCTAAACCCAACACAACCCCTGAACCCAACACAACCCCTGAACCCAACACAACCCCTGAACCAACACAACCCCTAAACCCAACACAACCCCTGAACCCAACACAACCCCTGAACCCAACACAACCCCTGAACCCAACACAACCCCTGAACCAACACATCCCCTAAACCCAACACAACCCCTAAACCCAACACATCCCCTAAACCCAACACAACCCCTGAACCCAACACAACCCCTGAACCAACACAACCCCTAAACCCAACACAACCCCTAAACCCAACACAACCCCTGAACCCAACACAACCCCTGAACCCAACACAACCCCTGAACCAACACATCCCCTAAACCCAACACAACCCCTAAACCCAACACAACCCCTGAACCAACACAACCCCTAAACCCAACACAACCCCTAAACCCAACAAACCCCTAAACCCAACACATCCCCTAAACCCAACACAACCCCTGAACCCAACACAACCCCTGAAACAACACAACCCCTAAACCCAACACATCCCCTAAACCCAACACAACCCCTAAACCCAACACAACCCCTAAACCCAACACAACCCCTAAACCCAACACATCCCCTTAACCCAACAAACCCCTAAACCCAACACATCCCCTAAACCCAACACAACCCCTGAACCCAACACATCCTCTAAACCCAACAAAACCCCTAAACCCAACACATCCCCTAAACCCAACACAACCCCTGAACCCAACACATCTCCTAAACCCAACACAACCCCTGAACCCAACACAACCCCTGAACCCAACACAACCCATAAACCCAACACAACCCATAAACTCAACACAACCCCTAAACCCAACACACCCCCTAAACCCAACACATCCCCTAAACCCAACACAACCCTAAACCCACAACCCCTAAACCCAACACAACCCCTAAACCCAACACACCCCTAAACCCAACACATCCCTAAACCCAACACAACCCCTAAACCCAACATCCCTAAACCCAGATCCCTAAACCTAACACAACCCCTAAACCCAACACAGCCCCTAAACCCAACACAACCCCTAAACCCAACAAAACCCCTAAACCCAACACATCTCCTAAACCCAACACAACCCCTAAACCCAACACAGCCCCTAAACCCAACACAACCCCTAAACCCAACAAAACCCCTAAACCCAACACTATTTATATTATGGGGACACTAGAAATGTCCTCATAAACCACATTTATAGCATAATAACCTAAAATATTGTCCTCATAGACCACATAAACATGCCCACACACGCAAACACTTCTCAATACACACATTCAAAACACACTCTGACATCCATACCAACACTCACACACACACACACACAGTTTTATCTGCATCATTTATTCAGTTGTTCTGCAGTGCTCTATATTACAGTAAACAGAGAATAGGGGAAAAGCTTGTATTTGTTCTGAAAAATGTATGCCGTTGGCATTAACACAGCCAAAATTATAAAAAACAAAAATGAAAGACAAAAATGTCCCGAAGGTCACACAAGGGTTAAGGTGAGTGTGCCAATTATTTTTGTATTTATGTCATAATATTACTGCCACTCAACTTATCCAACAGGTGAACTGAAATAGTTTGTGAGGTGTCTCTATAGTTCTCGCTGAGCAAATAAACTGCTCATCGCTACTCCGGCTTGTCAATAAATGTTTTTTCTTTTTTTTATCTGCTCGGCAGAGAACTTGCTTTCTTGTCTTTCATATTGCAATTCCATGTTTGTTCTGCATGGGCGAAGGGCAGACTAGCTGAAATCTGCTTTGCGCCACCTACTGTACCGGAGTCAAATTGCTTGTTGATTTGCACCACCTATTATAAAGCAGTGAATGTGTTGTTAACGGCGATCATTCGCCTTGCTTTTCATCTCGCCGGGCCATCCATCTGTGATTCGTTTCACATTATAGTGTCGTAATGCTTATACTTTATGCTTTCGTTACAATTAACAACATTATCTATGCTACAAGTGTGCAAAGTGTGGACAGATAATATAACAGGAGAGTTCAATCATAGTGCAGGGATCTAAATTTCTCTTTGGCCATTGTGTTCAGAGTAGCATAATGTCATACTACTCATACTATTTCTGTAGTATACACTCACTTCGTATTTGTTTTGTTTGTATGCATGGAATACCAGGATGACCGTCTACATGTTCAGTATACAAAAAGGGCTAAATGGAAAACTATGCAGAGTACTGTACACTACTTTAGATCAGGGCCGGTACTAAGAAGTGATCTTTAGGGTGGGCAAGTGGTTGTCCCCCCCCCAACCCCAACAATTGGTCGTGTTGAACACGCTCAACAATGTGACTCCCGGGATACCACGTGTGATATATTGCGTCCTGAGGCCCTCAGCATCCCAAGAGCCCCATCTGCAATCTCCTTGCGTCCTGGCTCGGTGTAATTTGGCTCCGTGGTAAATGTATGCAGTGCATCACATTTGCAGTAGAACTTATGATCTGTCATTTATTTATAGAGGGCAAGCCCCATGAAAACCTCCGTTTTTTACCGTGCACGGTGATTTCATTGCTAGGGTGTGACTATAGACGAAAATGCTTAAAGTGTCTACCCGGCACATTAGGAATGGATTTATGCAGGTTGGGTCTTTTAAATACCTTGTTTATTGGTTATATTTGTAGTGAAAATGCTGGTGTTGGGACTGAATCATTTGGCAGTTCTGCTGTTTGGCTTGAAGCACTTTGAGTTGTTTTGTAGTCAAGCCTCAGTAAGCTAATATGGTAGAAGCTATCTTTCCCAATGGGTTTTATCCGTCAATGAAAATATCCCATTTCTGTTGACTCAGTCTGTACACTACACACAGATTGGTTTAACTCTTTCAAACCCTACGTGCACTTCAATGGACTGTGGCTCAGGTGGTAGAGCGGATCGGCCACTAATCGCAGGGTTGGTGGTTCGATTTCCGGCCCCCATGACTCCATATGCCGAAGTGTCCTTGGGCAAGACACTGAACCCCAAGTTGCTCCCAATGGCAGGGAATCGACTTCCATGGCAGCTCTGCCATCATTGGTGTACGAGTGTGTTTGTTAATGGGTGAATGAGTCGCAGTGTAAAGTGCTTTGAATACCACTGATATTAAAAAGGCGCTATGTAAGTGCAGACCATTTACCATTAATTTGATGTTTTTGGTCATTTGGTGCCACTAAAATTGCAAGGGATTATTGGATTGAATGCTGCTAAGTCAAACTATGAATGCTTATTTTTGCTTTTTGATCAAATAAAATAAAAATACATATATATTTGAAATTAGATTAAAATCTTTGAAATGGCAGAAATATATGTCACAGTTGCATTTTTCCAGCTCGCGTTCCCACATGAGCAGAGTTGCTTTTACATCGTCTGATTCATTTGCAGAGCCGTTGGATGAGTGGAAAATAGCTAACTCCATCTCAAAGGCCTTTACAGTTGTGCATTCATTTAAATTGCATCTATCTTGTACTATAAGCACACAGTAATCTAAGATTGAAACGTCAGTCAGGCTTGAAGAAAACTGTAATTATCGAACACAACTTTTCTACTGCACAGCTCCTCATTTACATTTCCTCAGAGTATCTCTCTGCTTGTCTTCATTCTGTATTACAAAATGCATTTTTGTGACACAATAGCGCTCTTATTCACTGAATACTGTTGGTAAGATGAATATTGCAGGTGAGTTTATATGTGTCAGGCGTAATGATGGATTTATTACTTTAGTTTTTATGCATTCAGATATTTCCTCAACATAGAGAGTGTTTGAGAACTGCCACTGTGACTCTTACATAATCACGACTAGGTTTGTTGGTAACTTAAACATCTCTTCGCCTGTGTGCATTAAATCATCATCTGTGATCTTTAGATTCCACATGTTCACAGAACAGTCATCACACCATAACTAGATGTGTACATTTTCCTTGGGAACTTTAAGTGGTGCTTGTCTGCATTGTGAGTGGTTGCTAGGGCATTGCTAAATGGTTGCTATGCAGTTGTCCTTAATAACTGAAAAAAAAACATCATTGTAGTGAAATGTAAATGTGTAAATCTTACAAATAAGCTAATATATATATATATATAAATTGTATCCCCTGTTCTCCCAATTTGGAATGCCCAATTCCCACTACTTAGTAGGTCCTCGTGGTGGTGCGGTTACTCACGTCAATCCGGGTGGCGGAGGATGAATCTCAGTTGCCTCCGCTTCTAAGACCGTCAATCCGCGCATCTGATCACGTGACTCGTTGTGCATGACACTCTGGAGACTCACAGCATGTGGAGGCTCATGCTACTCTCCACGATCCACACACAACTCACCACACGCCCTATTGAGAGAACCACTAATCACCACCACGAGGAGGTTACCCCATGTGACTCTACCCTCCCTAGCAACCGGGCCAGTTTGTTTGCTTAGGAGACCTAGCTGGAGTCACTCGGCATGCCCTGGATTCGACCTCGCTACCCAGGCCCCCGGCTAAAATATATCTTTAATTGTTTACTAAGTTAACAATGAAAAATGGTATAGTTAAAAATAAACAGTAACTAAGATGATACTGTATATATTTTAGTATATGTCATTTATTATTAAATGCATTGAATATTTAATATAAAATGATATTAGATTTATGTATTTTTCTATGGTGTAACGTGGCTCTTCTGGTGATAATTGCAGCTTACACACACTGAAGCTCTGCTGACTTCTGCTGTACTGCTGCTAGATTGGATCATATTGAGAATCAATGAGCCTTTGACAGTTTTAAAGGCTGGACTCCGGTGTGGAGATCTCTTAGAGAGAGAATGTGACAGAATGGTGATGACAGTGAGGTATTGGAGCCTTCGTATCTGTCCGCAGGTACGCCAACGACAAAGAAATCGTAACTCCTTTAAAGGGGCGGGTGGTCTTCAATTGGCCACATTACCTCTCCATTATATCGAGTGTGCTGTCAATCCTCTTTATGTCAATAGAGGAGTTGGTATTGATTTTTGTGGCCAAGCGGAGTTGAGGGAGCACCCCGTGGCACTTTTTGTGCCCATATCAATTGCTGTCAGTCTGGAGGCACCAACCACTCAAACCTGATAAACACACAAAATCCAGTGTCTTCTATTCACTTCAGCTGTACAGAACAAACTAATGGCACTAATGACTTTCTTTCTACCATTGAACAAAGATAGTTTGCTTTCTGGTGAACTATTCCTTTTCCAATAAGTTTGGTGCTCTGTGATGCAATTTTCCAACCTCCATCACTGCTTGACAATAAGATTAGCATATAAGCTGATCACCTCCCACAGGGGAAGGAAGTCATGAAAATTGTTCATATGACTTAATGGCTAAAGGCTTAATGAGTCAGTATCGACAACTTGTGCTCATCTGGAGTATATTTTCCAGTTATTTTGAGGCTTGAGAGTTTGTACGTCATTGTTTACTTGACAGCATTTATAGAAAGTGTTACTATGTGGTTGCTAAGGTTTTGTGGGTGGTTGAAAAGTGTTGCTATGTGGTTGCTAATGTGTTCAGAATTAATTTTACTGTGTTCCCACATGGTTGCTTGGATGTTGTGGGTGGTTGAAAAGGTGTTGCTATTTAGTTATTAAGGTGTTCAGAATAGATTTTAGTGTGTTCCTATATTGTTGCTAGGGTGGTCTGGGTGGTACAAAAGGCCTTGATGGGTGGTTGCTAAGGTGTCCAGAATGGATTTTAGTATATTGCTATGTGGTTGCCGTGGTGTTTTAGATGCTTAAAAAGGTGTTCCTATGTGGTTGATAAGGTGTTCAGAGTTGTTTTTATTGTGTTTAGATTTTATTGTGTTACTATGTTGTTGCTAGGGTGTTTTGTGTTGTTGCCATGGTTTTCAGAGTGTTTTTTTTTTAGTGTTGATAGGGTTTTGTGGATGGTTGAAAAGGTGTTGTTATTAAGTTGTTAAGGTATTCCGAATAGATTTTAGTGTGTTCCTATGTTGTTGCTAGGGTGTTTTGTGTTGTTGCCATGGTTTTCAGAGTGTTTTTTAGTGTTACTATACTGTTGCTAGGGTTTTGTGGGTGGTAGAAAAGTTGTTGCTTTGTGGTTGCTAACGTGTTCGGAGTGGATTTTAGAGTGTGGTTGTGCAGTTGCCATGGTGTTTTATGTGGTTGAAAAGGCGTTGCTATGTGGTTTTAGATTTGAGATGCAATGGGTCTCATTTATTAAACCCAAACAGAATGTATTTGTGTAAATTGTAAAGTCATCCTTAAGTTGATGTGACAGTTTACTTAAGAATGGTTTTGCTAATTATTTTAAAAACGTATTTGAATGATTGTACGAATGGCGTTATGAACGAATGTCAGCATGAATGCAACAATTTACCTGAAACCAAAGTATACTCTGATTGTGATGCAAATTTCATCATCGAAACCATTCTTGCTAGTTTATTGTGATAATTTACCAGGCACACGTAAGAGTTTGACTTTAACTTCAGTGTTCTAATCCGCCATGACAGCATGGTGTCATCGTACATCTATTTTCGCCCTAGTAAAACGCACAATAGCGAGTCCTGAAGCTCATTAGACACACAAGCTTTGCCAGGGAAGCCTTTTGACAACTCTGACAAACAGCTTTAGCCTACTTACAGTTTGCCATGGTATGCGGGCGGCCCTCGAGTGAGCGGCCGTTTGGCTCTCAGTGAATTATTCATTTCAGACGGAGCGTATGCTGCTGCGATGATCTTGATCAGTACTGATGGCCGTATCAGTCACGCCTGCGAGACACTGGAGCATTGTCGTCTTCCACAGTCTTCCTCATATCACAATGAAGTGGACGCTAACAGTGATGTTTCGTCTTCTGTCTCTGCCTCTGCTACATGAGGTGGATTGTGAAATTGCTTTGTGGAGCTGCAGGAATGGAGAACAACATTAAATAAATATTAGTTCTGTATGACTCTTTCAATGATTAAATATTGCCTTTCAGTCTTTGTCACTCTCGTCATATTCCTATAATTGCATCTATTTGTTTTATTCTCCTTTTGTCCCCTATGTTCAAAATAAAATGAATTTACCTCATGATAAGAGAAGTGTGTGATTTCAGCGACTGCAAGGGAAATAGCAGGATAGCTAGTTATTGTAATGCAAGTCTACCAGATTTTTTTCACCCATTTTATCGTCCACTAGGAGACATAAATCTGTGAACAGTACTCAAGTTGACAACATCCTGCTGGAAGTTCAAAGAGCGTCTCGCTTTAAAACTCTCCTCAGATCCAAATTGTTTTTAAGTCAATTAATTTTTCATAAGGTCCCTGTCACAAAAGGCAGAAATGATCATTAATTATGGAGTTATTCTCATTTTACATGCATTGTACTGCTCTGTAAGCTCACAAGATTTGTTCATACTTACTTGAACATCCAAACTACTCTTTATGAGATGGCAACATCTAAAGTGTTTAGCAAATAGTTGTTGCCGTGGTAACCGTGACAGCGTGCTGGCAGCCTTGGGACGCGGGAGAGTCGGAAGCGTGTGGACTCGCCTTGTTTAACTTCACAATGAATGCTCCTGCTGTGAGGTCATTTATTCATTGTGTTATATAGAGTACTCATTAGTTTTTAAAAGAACAGCCCTTTCTGACGACCTTTAGAATATATTTATAATAGAGTCAGTATCGACAACATGTGCTCATCTGGAGTATATTTCCCAGTTATTTTGAGGCTTGAGAGTTTGTCCGTCGTTCTTTTCTTGACAGCATTTATAGAAAGTGTTACTATGTGGTTGCTAACGTGTTCAGAATTCATTTTACTGTGTTCCCACATGGTTGCTAGGATTTTGTGGGTGGTTGAAAAGGTGTTGCTATTTAAGTCGTTAAGGTGTTCAGAATAGATTTTAGTTCCTATATTGTTGCTAGGGTGGTCTGGGTGGTTGAAAAGGTATTGGTGTGTGGTTGCTAAGGTCTTCAGAGTGTTTTACCTTGTTGCTATACAGTTGCTAGGTTGTTCTGGGTGGTTGAAAAGGCATTGCTATGTGGTTGCTAAGGTGTCCAGAATGGATTTTAGCATTTTGCTATGTGGTTGCCGTGGTGTTTTAGATGCTTGAAAAGGCATTCCTATATGGTTGATAAGGTTTTCAGAGTTGTTTTTATTATGAATTTAGATTTTAATGTGTTCCTATGTTGTTGCTAGGGTGTTTTGTGTTGTTGCCATGGTTTTCAGAGTGTTTTTTAGTGTTACTATACTGTTGCTAGGGTTTTGTGGATGGTTGAAAAGATGTTGCTTTGAGGTTGCTAATGTGTTTAGAGTGTGGTTGTGTGGTTGCCATGGTGTTTTATATGGTTGAAAAGGCATTGCTATGTGGTTGTTAAAGTGTTCAGAATAGATTTCAGTGTGTTCTTATTTTGTTGCTAGGGTGTTCTGGGTGGCTGAAAACATCTGTTGCTATGTGGTTGCTGAGGTGTTCAGAATGGATTTCAGCTTGCTCCTATATGGTTGCTAGGGTTTTGTTGGTGGTTGAAAAGATGTTGCTGTATGGTTGCTAACATGTTATAGATGGTTAAAAAGTAATTGCTATGTGGTTGCTAAGGTGTTCAGAATTAATTGTAGTGTGTTCCTAAATGGTTGATAGGGATTTGTTGGTGGTTGAAAAGATGTTGCTGTATGGTTGCTAACATGTTATAGATGGTTAAAACGTCATTGCTATGTGGTTGCTAAGGTGTTCAGAATTAATTGTAGTGTGTTCCTAAATGGTTGATAGGGATTTGTGGGTGGTTGAAAAAAGGCATTGCTATTTGGTTGCTAAGGTATTCAGAATGGATCTTAGAATGTAGCTCTATATTTGTTATGGTGTTGGGGGTGGTTGAAAAGGCATTGCTATGTGGATTTTCAGGTGTTTAAAATGTTTGTAGCTTGTTGCTATTCAATTACAAGAAGGTTTTAGATGGTTGAATAAGTGTTGCTGTGTGGTTGCCAAGTTTTTGTGGGTGGTTGAAAAGGTGTTGCTATGTGGTTGCTAATGTGTTAAGAATATATTTTTGCATGCTCCTATATTGTTGCTAGGGTGGTTTTGGTGGTTGAAAAGCATTGTTGTTTTGTTGCTAAGGTGTTTCGAGTGGTTGAAAAGGCATTATGTGGTTGGTAAGGTGTTCAGAATGGATTTTAGCATTTTGCTTTGTGGTTGCTGTGGTGTTTTAGATGTTTGAAAAGGTGTTTCTGTGTGGTTACTAAGGTGTTCTGAATTAATTTTTGTGTTCCTATATTGTTGCTAGGGTTTTGTGGATGGTTGAAATGGTGTGGCAATGTGGTTACTAAGGCTTTCAGAACAGATTTTAGTGTGTTCCTATATTGTTGCTAGGGGTTTGTGGGTGGCTAAAAGGTGTTGCTATGTGGTTGTTAAGGTGTTCAGAATGGGTTATCATGTTGCTATGCATTTGGTTGGGTGTTGTGAGTGGTTGTTGACGTGACCAGGTCAATATCGTAAGTCTGATCTATTACTAAAGTAACAACATATTTGAATGATATGATCATATTTAGAAGCACAAACATTCTGTTCACAAAGGACATTCAGTATCTTTTTCGCATTGTCCCTACCAGATTTTAGCGCATGTTCAAATAACATCGATCTTTGTATGTGTGTTCTGGCTACATCTACTGTTCTTCTGTGTGTGTTTAGTATTTAAATCACTCAGGAAGCAGGACTGTACATCAGGAATAGATAAAGGTAATGTTTGGATGGTAGGTGTTCAAAAATAAGAGGGCTTGATAATGTCAGGTAAAAAGAAATGTGCCTTAAAATGCTGATTTGCATTTGATAACATTTGCAACTTGTGTGGAATGCATGAATAGAGTTTAGAGGTTCTTTCTATCAGGGAATGGTGTGATGGTAAGGATATTTTCCTGTTGACTTCATGATACTAAAAGAAGCAGTTAATAAGTCGTTTGAGAGGTACATTTTTCCTTTAGAATAACACGCTTTGATGAATCAGACTCATTAAGACCTGGAATGTGTATTAAGAAACTGGTTTTGATTTTGTGTAGACTTACAATGGATTTGAGAGGATCGTTCAGTGACAGACTGAAAGACAGCTGTCTGTCTGTATTCCATTGGAATGCTGAGTGTCTTTCAACTAGATGGAATTCCTTGGAGAGCTGCTGGCATTTTCTTATCACATCACAAGTTCACTAAAGATCAGCTCATTTCATTTCCTTCATACTGAAGTTTCTCAGTTGCGCTTGATGGTAATCGAGTTCTCCAACAGTCGAGTCACATTGAGGAGCATCTGTTTTTCTTCATGTCCTGCTGTGTATGATCTGATCTCTGTTGAGATGAGTCCACCTGCACCAGTATGATCACAACATGTTGAGGTGCAGATCATCTAATCAAAGCTTTTCCTGATAAACCTGTCTTCAAAACCTTTGATTTTCAATTAAAGGTGCTGCCCATGTCAGTTCGAGTTTTAAAATGCACATTTCAGTGACTTTTACTACTAGTGTTTACAGGAACTATAATTTAAGTGGCAGGGTTTAATTTCTACAACATTAGCGTCACCTATTGAAATTGCAAATATAACTAGACTTTTAAATTTTCTGAAGAATGTTGCTGCCAGAGTGCTGAGTATTTTTAATCAAGTTGCTATGCAGTTTCTGGGTGGTTGCTAGGGTGTTGCTAAGCAAATGCTTAGGTGTTTAATGTAGTTTAAAACAATTTGGTGTGCAGTTGCTGTCTTTGTGTTCTGGGTGGTTGCTAGGGTGTTGCTATGCAGATGCTATCAAGGTGTTCATGGTGGTTGCTAGGGTGTTGCTATGCGGTTGCTTATGTGTTGCAAGTTGTTTTAAGAAATTTGCTGTGCTGTTGCTATCATCATATTTTGGGTGGTTGCTAGAGTGTTGCTATGCAGTTGCTCAGGTGTTGCAAGTTTTGAGCAAGTTACTGTGCAGTTGCTATGTTATTCAGGGTGGTTGCTAGGGTGTTTCTACACAGATGCTTAGGTGTTCTGAGTGGTTTTATGCAAGTTGATGTGCAGTTGCTATGGCGTTCTTGGTGGTTGCTTAGGTGTTGCAAATAGTTTTAATCGTTTAAGTTGCTGTGCAGTTGCACTCATCATGTTCGTGGTCATTGCTCAGATGTTGCTAGCAGCTAGGGTGTTGCTAAGCAGTTGCTAAATTATTCTTAGTGCTTTTAAGCAAGTTGCTGTGCAGTTGCTATCATCATATTCTAGGTGGTTGCTAGGGTGTTTCTAAGCAGCTGCTAAAGTTTTCTGAGTGCTTTTAAGCAAGTTGCAGTGTAGTTGCTATGGTGTTAAGAGTGGTTGATAGTGTGTTCACGGCGGATGTTTACTAGTCCAAGTCAAAAGTGCCCACCCTCAATTCTCTGCGATATTCTTGTCTCCAGCAGTACTCTTTAGCGGTTATCAGTTTACATTCAAGTAAAAAGGGAACATACAAAGGACATGTCTCTTCAAATTTAGAACATTTCACTGATCACACAATTAAAGTCGGGATATTAGATAGTAGCTGTCATTATTTGACAAAGAATTGATGATCAATAATTTAATAATTCCTCAAAGCTCTAACTCTACCTCTTTATGTCCTCAGATTTTCACCCGCTATGGAAAATGCTACACTTTCAACTCGGGTCAGGACGGACGGCCGCTGATGATCACGATGAAGGGAGGGATGGGCAACGGCTTGGAATTAATGCTGGATATCCAACAGGATGAGTACCTGCCCGTGTGGGGAGAGACCGGTAAGCATTTGTCTGTTTTTTCCTATAAGGAATTATATGAGAAACATCTAAGACAAAGTTGATACTTAAATTACATTTAGTTAGCTCCTGGGAAACCTCTGAGCAATACAGTTTTCCTCTGGACACACACGGAGGCATGCTGGGAACTCATTTACTCTGGGAAGATGGAATTGAAGCATCGAATTGCCAGCTCAGATCTTCCCCCATTAGACTACCAGAACTCTGGTTGAACACTTCTGCAGCGATGATTCCCTGGAGAAATCAGTGAAAGGATTCCTGCTCAAACTGTTAAGATTCCAGCCTTTTTCTGTGTGGATTTGCATTAAATCTGCATGACTCAAGTGCAGCTCCAACGTAATCTGCTTATGTGGGTTTAGTTTTAGGATTAATCTGTGTTTGCTAAACTGGTGCTCAGTCTTTAAAATTAATCAACAGGTTAAACTGTACTGACTGTGAATGAATTTGGTAACATTTGCTAATGTTTTAAAGCTCATTGCAAGGGATAAAATCCATGCAAATCCATGCAAATACTGCAAACTAGCTTAGATGCAGAAAATACAATGATATACATTAGCTCTGTTGTAAAGCCTAGTAAACTGCCTTGCTGTCTACTCCCTACATAGGTAACTACTATCCAAAGGGCATTCACAAAGAATGTGTTAATCGTCTGTCTGTGCTTCTCCCCAATTCCCAATGCGCTCTAAGTCCTCGTGGTGGCGTAGTGACTCGCCTCAATCCGGGTGGCGGAGGACGAATCTCAGTTGCCTCCGTGTCTGAGACGTCAATCCACGCATCTTATCACGTGACTTGTTGAGCGTGTTACCGCGGAGACGATGCGTTTGTGATGGCTTCACTCACAACACTCCACGTGCCCACCGAGAGCGAAGACCACATTATAGTGACCACAAGGAGGTTAGCCCATGTGACCCTACCCTCCCTAGCAACCGGGCCAATTTGGTTGCTCAGGAGACCTGGCTGGAGTCACTGAGCACGCCCTGGATTTGAACTCACGACTCCAGGGGTGATAGTCAGCGTCAATACTATCTGTGCTATTTTCAATAGCGCTAGACGGATGTTTTTGACCGCTATGCCGCGTCTTGGTGTTTTTTTAGCGTCTCAAGCAGTAGCGGCACTTAAAATCAGCGTGCCAAGTTAACAGAACCTTAACTTTTACAAAAGTGTCTCAGGAAAACTGCGTTCTGCGCTGTTGTTTTTTCAGTATCTTTAACGTTTTTAGATTACGTTAAAAAGAACATTAACTTTACAAACGACGCCTCGAGACACTTGTGTTTTGTTATATTCAGTGTGCTGGGTCTAGCTTTTTAATGTGATAAAAGCTTAAAAAGACAGCACGCACAAATATTGGGTAAAAAGTCCATTATTCACTTGAATGAGCTGTATTTTAGCCATTTAGGAGTCAACAATCATGAACTAAAAAGCCACAAAATGCCGATGTGGTCTTTCAAATGCTGTCTAGGTAGGCTGCTCACTATGCTTTGGAACAGAGGTCAAAAGATTAGCAGTTTCTGCAGCAAGCATGTTGGCCTTGTGAAGGTCAGAAGAAATAGTTTCTGACCTTTCTAGTAAAGGTCATTGATTTTGAAGCACTCAAATATATGCAGACAGTGTAGACAAGACAGATACTATTGATCAGACAACAGCAAATACACACATGCATTAAAAGCAGGAGTCTAAAAGCCAATTGCACGTCACGTAATTTGTCGTGGAATGTGTTTGCGTCTGTCTGGAGAGGTTTACCTTTGTCCACCACTGTAATCGAATCAGCCGTGTCTCAACCCAACATTTATAGAGATTGTTTTTATAATGCAATGATTTCCTGAAGAGTTCTGTTTGTGCTTCTGTACTGTTTGCCTGCTGGGTTTTATTGTAATGACAAGAGCAACTGCGCACCATAAAGCTTAAGGCCAAAGTATACTGGGATATTCCCCAGAACACGCAATGCAAATATCGTCATCAGCATAGTATGCAAGTCTTTGCGGGTCGTCGCTGCATACATTGACTGTACTAAAAGAGCTTCACACAGCAGTCGTAGTGCACATGTGTCGAACACATCCATATCAGTCATGGTTAAACATGGTTACGCTTTGAAAAGCTAGCGCTTCTACGTTTCTGTTGCGTTGTCCTGTGCAATAAACTGGATATGCATTGAATCTTTGTCAAATTCTCGAACCAACCACTAGATTTGATTTGGTTTAATGAATTAGTTGAAACAATTAATGAATCAGACTGAATCAATCATAGTAGTCATTGAATCATGGATTGAATCAGTCACTTACTCACTGAATTGGCTCACTGAAC
The DNA here is from genome assembly GCF_025860055.1 of Xyrauchen texanus. Taxonomy (NCBI): domain Eukaryota; kingdom Metazoa; phylum Chordata; class Actinopteri; order Cypriniformes; family Catostomidae; genus Xyrauchen; species Xyrauchen texanus. The sequence continues at coordinate 4,115,136 of NC_068323.1, forward strand.
CAAAGGTTATTATGTCCAACTGTTCATGCATTATTTTTCAAAGCAGTGTTTAGCAACGTTTAGCACTTATGCATCATTCTTCATTAAATCACGTGCCATCCAGTTGCTCCCGGTCAAAAGTGACCGGAGACAATAAACATGCCATTTCTTGAATTATTTTGAAATAAACATTGTGCATTTGTGGTGGGTTTTTGAGTATTTAGACCTTATTATTGACTTCTTTACTTTTCCTATGAATATTTTCTCAAATGCTCAACCAATCCTCATAAATGATATACCATTTGAAAGCTTAAAGTCTCGTCAAAACGTAAAATAAAAACCAGATGAAATACTCGTATAAACACGATGTTCCAGTTTAGTTGTTTTGCATGCATTGTGGCTGTTTTTTAAGATTTTATATACAAATCTCAGATTTGTAGTGTTTCCCATTCGTTTCCTATGGCGGTCACGTTTCTACCACTTAGACTGATCGAATCAACTCCAATTTCTTTGTGTGTGTTCAGATACCAAATGAATGAAAAGTCACCAAGTCTTGTACACGTCAGATAAAGGAAACCAGTTTTATTGAAGAAACAAAATTGATTTCGGTCAAAAATGACCGAACCGTGCATAAGAGTTAAAGCAGTGTTTAGCCAATGTTAGTGAAACTAAATGACAATTTTCTTGGCATTGAATCATCTTCATGGTGTCTCAAACCCATTTGACTTTCTAAAGGAGGTAATAGGCCGAAAGTAAGCCTCAGTCCCCATTTCATTGTATCTTTTATATGCTCTCAGTTGATCTGCAAATATGCAAACCATTAAGTTTAGCATCTGTGATCCTACGATGGCTGAATGTACCAAATTCCCATGTTACTCTGATTGTGTTTGTTTAATTATCATTAAGAGGAGGTTTAAAAGGGGAAAATGATGATAAAGCAGGTGGTAGAACTCTGTTTCTCCTCTAATCGTTCATAGAAGATGTGCTTGGAAACTGCATTTGTATCAACAGTAATTAGTGGCGTCTATTCCAATGTCAGATGTGGACTTTCTGCAACCGCTCGGTTGACCAAACGAAAATACAGCAGCTTGTGGATGAAAACAAACATTTGGCAGCATCTCTACAGAGTCATATGCTGTGATTTCAGCTGTTTAAATGGTGTAAAATGCAACCCATAATCTGCACTAACAACCTCCGAAGTGTTTACTGAGCTGTCCAGAGGGGTGTGTTTAAAATGAGGATTATTCCTGTTTAGAGTCTGGAGGTGACGCACGGTTAAATGACAAAACATCAGAGACTTTTTTAAAGGCAGCTTGAGACTGTGATCCAAACTGAGCCATTTTTTTATGGCTCAATATAGTTGATTTCATGGCCATGACTGTTACATTTAAAGTTCAATATCATCATCTTCTGAAACACCTGTTGTGAGTAGTCGTCTCGGACTAAACATCTCGTTTTCTCTACTGCAGATGAGACGTCATTCGAGGCGGGAATCAAAGTTCAGATCCACACACAAGACGAGCCGCCGTTCATCGATCAGCTGGGATTTGGAGTGGCTCCAGGTTTCCAAACCTTTGTGTCCTGTCAGGAACAGCGGGTACTAAAGACTGTTTTTTTCTGTTGTTCGTAGCTCGTCTCAAACCGCACACCGCTCTGATTGGGTCTGTCTTTTTTGTTTGTTTCCATATCTGGATAGTTAACACAGGACAGTGTGCATGTTAGGTTAAATATTATTTAGTGCTGTCAGTCAATTAAATATATTTAATTGAGCTAATCATGGCTAATCATGATTCACTGATATATACGTATACTTCTTGTCCTGTCAAAATGCAATTAGTTCCTTTTTAGGAAAGAAAGCAAAATAATATGGAACAATAATGTTTTAGTAACATTTTCAAACAGACGTTTTTACAGTATTAAGATAGAAATGCACTAAAATAGTGCCAATTAAAACATTAAGCTTTTCACGAATTCTAAGAAGGAGGTCGACTAATTGAAAGAAGTTGCGTATTTGTTTCAATGCACATTAAATCGTTTAATCCCTCATCCTTACAATATTAATCACATTGAATCATCTAAAAAAATCGTTAAATGCGTTAAAAGCTTAAAACGTTTTTACGTGTTAAATATTTTTAATTAATCACTTGTGTTAACTTCGATATATATATAATACATAATAACTTCGACAGAACTCATTTCGACAGCTCTAATATTATTACGGGAAAATAGTAACACTTTACAAAAAGGTTATGTATATTAACATTAGTCAATGCATTACGTGTTATCAGTTAACAATGAACAATATTTTTTACAACATTTATTAGTCTTTGCTAATTTAATAAATGTAATATTGTTCAATATTAGTTCATGTTAGGTCATAATCAGGGCTGGACTGGTAACCGGTGGGCTGACGCACTTTGGGGCTGATCAGGGGCGGACTGGCCCGTGAACCGAGAATCGAGCGGGCCGGTGGGGCAGCCGAGAAACGTGCCGAATGGGCCGCGAAAAGCTAAAATGAGCCTCCGCGTTATGCAGAACAGAAAACAAAATGGTGCCGCGATATGCAGAAAAGGCCAACGAACCCAAGACCCAACACCACCAACCCCCCACCCCCCTCCGCGCAACAACTTTTGGGTCAGTTGCTATGTAAAATCCCGGGCCGATTTCATTCCCAGTCCAGCCCTGGTCATAATACACACACATCTGTTAATATACACAGCCTGCATTAATGTACTAGTACATGTAGAATGTATATTATAACATTAAGTTCTGTAAAAGTGTTGTTTATTGTCAGTTCTAATGTAACGTTTACTACCTTATTGTAAAGTATTACCTGAGAAAATGTGTTTCTTTGATGTTTTTCCACCATTTCTAAAAGTACAAATGAGAAGCTGCATGCATAATTCATTATAAAATAATGACCAGAATGTTTTGAAAATAGTTTTAGATGGAGTAATGAATGCCCACGGAGGACACGTCAACTTCCCAGCTAATTGTTGTTTTTTCAAAGTAACACAAATCCATTTCAGAAGTGCTGCTGCGGCTGAGAAAAAACAATTCCCCAAACAAAAACATGATTTGATTTTCAAATGAGAGTGAACAGTTGAGGCAGTGGTCGACTGTGCTGTTGTCTGGAATAAATATTTGTCACATCATAACATAAAAACGCCATTTTAATTTAGTTTAATCTACAAAGAGCAACACAGTCTTCTAGAAACATCACAAAGACTCATTGTCACTGTCTTTCACAGTTAGCATCTCTGTCCGTCTCTCGTCATGCTACAAGGTTAAATTAAATACTTTTGTCCCAGCTCAATCTATATCTCTCTCTTTCATGTAGTTAACGTATCTTCCTCCGCCGTGGGGTGATTGCAAGTCTACACCCATGGACTCTGATTTCTTCAGCTCATACAGTATCACGGCCTGCCGCATCGACTGCGAGACGCGCTATCTGGTGGAAAACTGCAACTGTCGCATGGTGCACATGCCTGGTAAACACACACACACAGTAATTCCACATGTGATTCATTCATGATTTATTTTTTCATAATGAAATGTTTTTAAGCTGCTTTTTACGTCTGCATTGACTTTAAACCTTTGCTGTGCCTCATAAAGCTGTTTAGCATGTCTAGCTTAAATTCCAGTTGCTAGTTTTTGGCTCAGAATAACTAAGAGGATTTCACCTCAGCAAAAGAAAGCCATAATTTCAGCATGCAGATCTGTGAGGTGTCAGCACCCCCGCTGAGCTCTGTACGTCCGTTTGAAATACCGCCGCTCTGATCATCTTTAAAGAACTTTGTCATTAGCCAGATCTGAGCTGTGACACAGTCGTTTGCTGTGTCTTACACCACAGCTACATTAGCTATGTTCCCATCAACTTGTTTATATACTCATTTTGGGATATTGCATAAAAACTGCTGGAAGGAAACACCAAGATGCGGAGAAAGGGGGGCCTGGGCAGCTCAGTGGTAAATACGCTGGCTACCACCCCAGGAGTTCACTAGTTTGCTAGTTTGAATCCCAGGGTGTTCTGAGTGACTCCAGTCAGGTCTCCTAAGCAACAAAATTGGCCCAGTTGCTAGGGAGGGTAGATTCACATGGGGTAACCTCCTTGTGGTCGCTATAATGTGGTTCGGTCTCGGTGGGGCGTGTGGAGAGTTGAGCGTAGATGCCGTGGTGGATGGCGTGAAGCCTCCACCGGCGCTATTTCTCCGTGGCATAGCGCTCCACAAGCCACGTTATAAGATGCACGGGTTGACGGTCTCAGACGTGGAGGCAGCTGGGATTCGCCACCCGGATTGAGTCACTACGCGACCATGTGGACTTTAAAGCGCATTGGGAATTGGGCGTACCATATTGGGTGAAAAAAGGGATTTGTATGTAGCTTCATTGACAACTTTGTTGATTTTAATGGGAGCTTTGTTTGTAGCTTTTAACAGAAGCTTTTTTCGTAACTTCATAGACAACTTTGTTGACTATATCGGGAGCTTCATTCGTAGTTTCATTGACTACTTTGTTGATTATAATGAGAGCTTCTTTCAGAGCTTTGTAGACAACTTTGTTGATTTTAGAGGAAGCTTTGTTTGTAGCTTCTTAGACAATTTTTTCAAGTATATCGGGAGCTTCATTCGTAGCTTCATAGACAATATTGTTGATTATAGCGGAGCTTTCTTTCATAGCTTCGTAGACAACTTTGTTGATTATAACACAAGCTTTGTTTGTACACACCTTTGTTCATTTTATCGAGAACATCATTCATAGCTTTATTTATTGCTTTATTGATTTTAGTGGGAGCTTCGCACTTAGTTTTGTAGACAACTTTGTTAATTATAACCACAGCTAAGTTTGTAGCTTTGTTGCCAAATAATGAGAGTTTAGTTTGTGGCTTTGTAGACAACTTTGTTGATTTTCATGGGAGCTTTGTTTGTAGCTTCGTTGACATCTTTGTTGTTAATTAAGGAGCTTTGCAGAAAACTTTGGTGACATTGTTTGTGGCTTTGTAGATAACCTTGTTGCTTAAAATAAGAGATTCATTTTTATTTCAACTGCCAACTTTGTTGATTATAAAACCTTAAGTGATGTTCTAGTTTTCGCCTACATGTGCTAGAAGAACAGGATTATTCTTTCACTTTGTCCAAATGTTTGCTGGCTTACTCTCGCTACCTCTCTTTGCAAGAGTCCTTGAGCTATTCAATGAAGGCACAGCCCTGAATAAATAGAATAAATTATAGGAGGAAATCTGAATTTTGAGGAGAGGTTCACAGCGGATAACAGTGGCGTGATGGACAACGACATCTTTTAATTAACCCACAGACGGTGGCCTCTCTCTCTCACCAGCAGCCAGAACATTTTGCTTTTCTCTGCCTCATTCACACTTATTTTGCTTTGTTATTCTTCTTTAAAGGTACACGTCCAGGTCCTATTTCACCTCCTATAACATTTGTAATTTACAAAAAAATAAATAATGTAATTTACTTATTTCTTTTGATTTTGGGGTGGAATACACTTTGGCTCGTGTATGTTCTTGATAGGTTTTGCGAGATTCACTCTAAATTCCTTCATGTTTCTGCACCTTTTTCCTTTCTCCGTTAAATGTAATAGGCTGAGATGTGCTAAACTCTTTCTCATTTTCTCATTGTCTTCAGGTGACGCTCCGTACTGCACTCCGGAGCAGTATAAGGAATGTGCAGATCCAGCTCTTGGTGAGAGAAAACTTGATCTTCTCCATCGTGAAATGCTTGAGTGTAGAGCTCGATTCTTCTCACTGAGCTCATTACAGATGGTTCAACCCAAGGGCAGGAGAGGACAGCTTGATTTATGACCCTCCTAACCCCTCCATCTACCTCCCCCTATCTTAATCTCCATCATCTGTCCCACTGTTTTTCTCTTTGTTTCATTTCCCAAAGACTTTTTCTTTCCTTCTCTGGCTCTAGATTTTCTGGTGGAGAGAGACAATGACTACTGCGTGTGCGAGACGCCCTGCAACACGACGCGTTATGGCAAAGAGCTGTCCTTCGTCAAGATCCCCAGCAAAGCCTCAGCCAAATACCTGGCTAAGAAGTTCAACAAGACGGAGCAGTACATCGCGTGAGTCTCGCTGGAAGTTGCCCCGTTCGTACGATTCCTTAGGTGTCCAGTTGGCTCAAACTGCAACACGATATTTTGTCAGTCGCATGGTTTCTATTTCTGTTGCGTTGCATTGGTTAGCACCGCCTAAAGTGAACCTTACCACTTTTTGGGGCGACTGTGGCTCCGGCGGTAGAGCGGGTCGACCACTAATCGCAGGGTTGGTGGTTCGATTTCCCGGCCAACACGACTCCACATGCCGAAGTGTCCTTGGGCAAGACACTGAACCCCAAGTTGCTCCCAATGGCAGGCTAGCACCTTTCATGCAGCTCTGCCATCATTGGTGTATGAATGGGTGAATGGGACGCAGTGTAAAGCGCTTTGGTAACCGCTAAGGTTAATAAAGGTGCTATATAAGTACAGACCATTTACCTTGTTAGCACTAACAGTTTAGTTCATTAGATCAGGCCCATTAACTAAAACAACAAGGTGAAGTTTGCCATTTAGTTTTGACACTCATAACATGTTTATGCGTATTTATTTGTGTCTGATTGTAATTGTTTGTGTACTCATGGGGTGATCTACTGCGGCTCTAAATATTTACCGTCTAGATTGGCAGCTGTTTAGCAGCTCATCAGTATTTAAACAAGAGCTTTGGTCTGTCCTCATTGAAGAACCCGACAGAAAATTGCCTGAGCTGCTTAAACAACACGGCAGACATGTAACGCATCACTGCCTTCGCAAACACAGAAATGTCAGTGAATGTCTCGAAGTCCGCAACCATCTGGAACAACACAAATCCTAATTAAGTTTCCGGTTTAGCAAGAAAGATCAAAAGAGTTGCTGTGCTTGGTTTGTGTCTGTGTTTTAGTCACTAATATGCTTATTAAATGCAGTTACACTATTCTGATGTGCTGATTATCAAACAACATTCAGATTTAACTGGTAGATTTAAGTTTAAAGTCAACACGAAATCGAAATGGTTACAATCAGGGCTGGTAGGGTGGTGGGGGGGCATTTTGACCTTTAGTTTGGGCAGTTTATAGGGGTCCCCCATGGTCTTTTCACTGTCTGACTGGAGGTGCACAAGGAAAATCAAGAGGGGGGGCAATGGCAATGGTTACAATCGAAACTTACATGAAATCTCAATGTAGAAGGACTACAACCATTATTTACAACATTTAGCATTTTAATGAAAAGTGAAGTCATGTGGAACATTTAAAAGTTATGAGCAGAGAAGTGATGTTACTGAAGAACTCGGGTGAATTTAATCTTCAGGATGGGACGCTTGAACGCTTCCATTTAGATGGTTTTCCGTCTGTTCAGGAAGATATTAATGACTAGCCAGTGAAATGACCCGAAAGCAAATCTCTGCATAAAACTGCAGTTTCCTTAAACTTCGGAAACGAGTCGAATCTAATCTTAGGTCATCCTTCATCTACCATGCATTTGGGATCGTGTAAGGGTTATGTTTTAATGTAAAAGATGTCTCAAACACGGATTAGACGAGATAACGTCTGGATTTCAAAGGAGAAGGATGCTGCTTTTCCATACGTTGGTTTAGAGTAGCATCTAATTGACTTTCAAAAGTAAGTCTGCTGCAAAACAAGCATTAAGAGCGATCTTATTTTAGTGTTTTTGGCAGGCAGGTAGATTTGAAAAGCTTGGGCAAACACTCATGAAATGACTACAGCTGTCTTCAACAGTTTAATCACGCTTTTTATCAAATAATGCATTCAGCAGGGAATAAAAATGACTTAAACACCATCTGCGGTGAATATAGGTAGGAAAAGTTTGACAAAAGTTCTTAAATCAGTGGTTCTCAATAAATGGATAGTGTAAAGGGGTTTAAGGGAAAGGAGGAGGCGAGAACCGGCTTGACAATATAAATAATATTTTAATAAGTAACTTAATCAAAAAGACAAACACTCACACAGGTGTCGGACAGCTGCCCGTAAATCTCTCTCTCTCTCTCTCTCTCTCAGAGGCTTGATTAGCCTGATTAGGGGCCGGGTCATGATGCTGCACACCCGTCAACGCCCTGCCACAGATAGTAACCAAATTTGTTTTGATTGAGTAATGGACCGCAGGGAAAAAACAAATGCGTGGATCGGATTAATCGGATATGGTTGGGATAGCAAAATAAAAAGGCGTATCAACTTCCCATTTCTTTTGTTGTTGACGTCAAAGTTTGTACAACCAATCAAACCTAAAGGTATTTTGTTGCAAATTCATCTGTCACTTAGTAGAAACTCGTCAAATTAGGGATGACGCTTGTCATGTGGAGGGCGATGCGGCTCTTGACGCTGGTGTTCAGCCTCCAGAACCAAATTAAAACTGTCACGAGAAGTCGTCTGTCCGAGACAAAGACACAAAATCTAATGACAATTGCCTCATCATCAATCTCCCGTGATGTGTTTCATTACGCACAGGCGAAGTTTAAGTCGATGCGGACCAGGAGGAAGGTTTGAGTTGTCGATTGAGTTCTGTTTTGCGTTGTTTTAGTGGCCTCCGCTGAAACATTCATCTGCTTCCTGTCTCTGTTGTTCATCTGTTCTCTTCATAAATAAATAAATGCATAATCTGCTAAATGCTCGTCCTGTAAGTGCATGATTCAAAATGAAAATGTGAATGAAAATAAAAGCTATTAAATGTCTTATTATCATTAAAATATGACAATTCAAATGACGGGTAATAATCGATTATTTTTACGACCCTCCATCTAAATGACGGACGATGAGAAAGTTTGTGACTTTTGTTTTGTGCAGAGCCGAATTTCAAACTTTACAAGTAAACGCGCTACTAAGACGGACAGAAAACATGGACAAGTTCTTGAAGAGGAAAAATATTGACAATGGTTAGCTTATGTGGGCTAGTGGTGTGCCGTAGCATTTTTTAGACGTAAACTGTTATTATTCAGGTAAGTTTAAATAAATAAATAAATCTATTGACTTGAGCTTACTTTCTCAGCAATAGTCTCTCGAAATAGTTGCTATGCTTTGACAGTATTTGACTTAACCCGCTGTAGAAGCGAACAGTTCACACTGATGTCCGCTGTAGCGCCCCTTGTGGCAACGCTGAGAATGCAACGCGTACTTGCATTGAGTTATGAATTGTACTCATTTTCGAACGCAGCAACACGTGAAATCGAGCTCGAGTTGTTAGAAGCGTCTGCGCTTACGTTTATGTATACTCGAGACATATACTGTAGAAACTAAAATTGACAGTTTTCCTATTTTATGTCAATAATTTTTAAGTTTCATTGGGCCTGTGCATTTCATAGTAATACATTTCAATGTTTATGCACATTTAGCACATGTCCAATGTCAAATCTGGGCTCTGAAGCAAAACGAGTCATGATCTGCCAAGTTCAATTATATGATCTGGGTCGTTTGCGACCAGTTTAATTTTCAGTAAGCACTGCCACTTGATGGTGACAAATGCAAGGAAAGTGCTTTGCATGTATCAGTTGCACGATCAACCCCAGCTGTGTCAGAAACGACCCGAGGCGGCACGCTGGCTCGACTCCATCCATCTGCTCGCAGCTCCGGCAGATTAGAGAATGAAATGCTTGAAATTGGCAGAGGCTGTGAATCGATGCTCTAAAGATGGCATGAAGGATGATAGTGGAAGTAAAAGCCACTGTGATGTCTTCACTCTTCCCTTCTGCTGTGTTTTATAGAGATAACATTCTGGTCCTGGACATCTTCTTTGAAGCGCTGAACTACGAGACCATCGAGCAGAAGAAAGCGTACGAGTTAGCCGGACTTCTCGGTGAGCGGTGTTTACGCTCTTCAAGAGATGAGCCCACAAAATTTGAATGTGGCTATAAGAACAGAAAATGTCTGAAATATGGACATTGTTTTGAATTCGTTGGAGTGTTTGTTGCAATGTTAAATAACGCTAATTTGTAGGATAAGTGACACTTCAATCAGTCTATATGACAACATTCTTACTTCCATGATGACTCTTTGGAACCCATTTGCTAAAACGTCTCCCTAGAAAGTAATTACCCCGCTCTACTCTTTCAGGTGATATTGGCGGGCAGATGGGGCTGTTCATTGGCGCCAGTATCTTAACAATCCTGGAGCTCTTCGACTATCTCTATGAGGTAAGACCTCCATGCCACGATTCCAAACCTACTCCTGTCCTTTTTCTGTCTCAAGGACCTATCTGAAATAGTTACCCTCAATATTGGCATTTCTAGAATATTTTGCAGTCACTCAAAAGGCCGTATTTCCTGCTTTCCCCTATTATTATGTTTGATCGCCATTGTGACCTTCACAAGACCAGCTGAAGCTTTTTTCCACTCGAGACTCTTTGCCAGAGCTTCTACAATCAGCGAACGAAGTGTAATGTGTTATTAGCTTTCAAGTCTTTGCTCAAGACGTGATTGCGAGATATCAGTGCCCTGAAGGTCAATGTGTGAAATGATCTTCTGATTGGTGAAATTGTGTGTTGGTCACTGGACTGTATAACAGGTGATCGAGCAGGTAAATGAGCAGAGAAGATGCCATATAGTCCCTCTGTTGAAGATGATGTGTGTACTACATTAGCACATGAGAATGAGGTTTATCAAAGGACTGGGGGATATAGCTACAAAGATGTTCTCTCAGTGTTTTGACTTCTGTTTTGTACTTAAGAAAGTATTTACAGGGTTAAAAGTATTTTTATATATATATATATATATATATATATATATATATATATATTAAAATATTTGGTGTTTTTTTGTTAAATATATATTTATTTGTTTTAGATTATTTTACAAAGTTAAAGTTTAATGTATTATTATTTTTAGCAATTTTATGTTATTTACTGTATTAAATTGTGTGATATATCAGTATTGTATCGGCCTATCGGCTCTCTGGATATCAGCTTCAGCCATTAAAAACCCCACATCGGTCAATCACTACAATCACACTGTAAAGATCTAGTAAAAAATTATTTGTGCATGTTTTACACTTTTTTATATTTTGTAAAATACTGTAAAACTTTAATAAAAATTAATCGTTGTATATTTTCCACTAAATCAACACATTATTTTGTTGTTTTTTTTTTGTAAAATATTTTGTAAAATTTAAGTAAAATACAGTAAAAATCTAATTAAAAATAATCGTAGCACAAAATCCACTCAATCAACACATTATTTTAGTTTTTTGTTTGTAAAATATTTAGTAAAATAGTTTGTAAAATTCAGTAAAAATCTAATTAAATATAATCGTTGCACTAAATCCACTAAATCAACACATTATTTTAGTTTTTTGGTCAAATATTTTGTAAAATGTAAGTAAAAAACAGTAAAAATCTCATTAAAATTAATCGTTGTATATTTCCACAAAATCAACACATTATGTTTTTGGGTTTTTTTTACATTTAAGTAAAATAGTGTAAAAATCTAGATAAAAATAATCGTTGTATATTTTCCACTAAATCAACACATAATTTTTTTTAATTGTAAAATATTTTGTAAAATGTTAGTAAAATACAGTAAAAATATAATTAAAAATAATCGTAGTACAAAATCCACTCAATCAACAAGTTATTTTTGTTTTTTGTTTGTAAAATATTTTTTAAAATTGTTTGTAAAATTCAGTAAAAATCTAATTAAATATAATCGTTGCACTAAATCCACTAAATCAACACATTATTTTAGATTTTGTGTAAAATATTTTGTACAATTTAAGTAAAATAGTGTAAAAATCTAGTTAAAAATAATCTTTTTATATTTTCCACTAAATCAACACATAATTTTGGGTATTTTTGTAATGTTAAAAAAACTGCATATTCATTTTTATGATGTTGCTTAATTTAATATCAGCAAAAAACAACAACACGGCAAATATATTGTGTGTTTGATATATCACCCAGCCCTGGAGCTGGAGCAGTGATGCACTTCTAAAAGTTGTGTCTTTTTCTTCATCTGTTTTTACATTGTAGTCCAGTTTCTGCTGAAAGATGATATAAATATAAATCATGTTGCTGAGCAGTTTTGATAAATGGACACTCGGTGTGAAGATCCCTTGTGTCCGGTTTTAGTAAACCCAACAGAAACACCAGTGACATCATGATAATGACAGAACGGTCTGTCAGACACAGCAGGTGGAAACTGGCACTTCTACAGGAAATGCCGCCCAAATGCTGTCAGTTCCACGTCTCGTGTTCGTTATCTGGCTGATTTAAGCCGACTTCCTGGAACATGACAGCCGTAAGCCAATAACAAGCAGTCTATCATCCATCTCTGTTGTGCTGTGTGTCAGATGGGCCTCATGGGAACTGGCACTGAGGCAAATGCCCCGGGGACACGCTCTGATCTGATGCTTCAAATATATCGTATCTGTCGCTATCTAGAACAACAGCTGTTCAAACAGAAGAAACAATAAGCATTCACGATCACTGTTGATTATATAGATATATATGTTTTTGTGCTACAGACATAAATGATAACTATTTGTATAATGTATTTGCTCTCTTCACAGGTGATCAAGTACAAACTGTGTCGCTGTGCTAAGAAGAAACATCAGCGGAGCAACAAAAATGACCGAGGAGCTGTTCTCAGTCTGAACGATGTGAATCGTCACGTTAGTAACTATCACACCAGTATCTGTGCTGACCCCTGCACTCACATACTAACAGACAATAATGGGCGGAAAAACGATGTCTTTATTGACTCGTAACTTCACCGGACGGCCAAAAGTTAAAAAAAAAATTCAACAAAATGGGATTAAAATGCAAAATGTTAGATTTTTTTACCCAATTTGGAATGGCCAATTCCCAATTCGCTTTTCAGCGTGTTGGCGTAGTGACTCGTCGTGGTGGCGGAGGACGAATCCCGGCTGCCTCCGCGTCTGAGCTCGTCAATCCGCGCATCTTATCACGTGACTTGTTAAGTGTGACGCTGCGGAGACGTAGCGTGTGTGGAGGCTCCACGCCATCAACCGCGGTATCCTCGCTCAACTCTCCACGTGTCCCACCGAGAACAAACCACATTGTAGCGACCACGAGGAGGTTACCCCAGGTGACTCTACCCTCCCTAGCAACCGGGCCATTCTGGTTGCTAAGGAGACCTGGCTGGAGTCACTAGCGAACTAGAACTAGCGAACCCCAGGGGTGTTAGTCAGCATCGTTACCACTGCATGAAACATTTTGATCAATATTGTATGATTAAATGTTCTATCATTTATATAATATTGTAACATACCGTATTTTCCACAATATAAGTTGCGTTTGTATATGGTCATCCGAAAGGTCCTGTGACTTCTAGTCCAAAGTGTATAAAAGCATCAAAATTATAACGTGATTGATGTTCGCCAGTCAAACACATGAACAGATGAAAACCTCATTGATGGCGACGGTCGTAGCTATTACTGAGTAGTGAGCAGCAGGTGCGACTTTATTTCCAGAAAATACGGTAATATCATAATTATGAATTATGCAACTTTTGGGCCAGTTGCTATGTAAAATCCCGGAACGATTTCTCTTCCCAGTCCAGGCCTGTAAATGGGATACTATATTCCATAGTGCAGTTGCTCGACTTGACCTTGCGTTATGTTGGCTTGACGAAGTCGACATACTGTCATTCTACAAACTTCGACCAAAATTAATAATGATAACATCTTTGCGAGATTTCAAGCAACTGCCACCAAATTTGGCACAGACCTTCAGACTGTTTTGAAACAGTGTGCTTTGATTTTTCTAACCGATCGGACGTACGGTTTTCAGCATAGCGGAGAATGAAATATCGCATAGACTTGCATTGACGGAATGTTTGTTAACTCAAAATGTAAACAAACACTCACGAGTTTTGTTTGGGATCAACTGTAATCTGAACATCTTTTGACTGATTTGATGAGACGGACTAAAGTTAAATTTTTGCACAAAATTCAGTAAAAAAAAAGGTATTTTTGTAGTGGATGTGCATGTAAGGAGATCATGTGACAAATGGATTAATGTCATGTGACTACTATATATTAATCTACTGTTCGAAAATAAGTCATGACCGAAAGAACTAGATCACGAGTACAAGTGGCAGAAATGGGTTTCCTCAGAAGGGTGGCAGGCTTCTCCCTTAGAGATAGGGTGAGCTCAGTCATCCGTGAGGAGCTCGGAGTAGAGCCGCTGCTCCTTTGCGTCGAAAGGTGCCAGTTGAGGTGGTTTGGGCATCTGGTAAGGATGCCCCCTGGGCGCCTCCCTAGGAAGGGGTTTCAGGCACGTCCAGCTGGGAGGAGGCCTTGGGGAAGACCCAGGACTAGGTGGAGAGATTACATCCCCACACTGGCCTGGGAATGCCTCAGGTGCCCTGGTCAGAGCTGGTTAATGTGGCTCGGGATAGGGAAGTTTGGGACCCCCTGCTGGAGCTGCTGCCCCCGTGACCTGACTTCGGATAAGCGGTTGAAGATGGATAGATGTTCGAAAATTAGTTTTAATAAACGCTTTGTAGTTAGTATAAAATAATCATTGTTATATTGTAAAATATTGTAGCAACACTACGGTAGTGAACAACTACACAAGCGCAATGTTTCACCTTTTCGTTTAGAATTTTCACACTTTTTACGGAACGTTGCAGATTTTAAAAATGAACAGCCGGCGGCACTGAGTGCATAGAATTCAAACTGATATTCCGCAGTATTCTCTGTACTAGAATTCCATTCCGAACATTCTAATTAGAATTATTTTCGGGAGAACATAAAGAGAGAGATAATGGAAGGGTAGAGGATGGTGCGGTTTTAATATCCAGTAATAGTTTCCACAAATTAGATATATTTATTAATTTACAAGGTCCTGTCATCCAAACACACTTGTATAATAATGCAATTAGTTGAACATATGGAGATTTGCTTTGATCTTTTCTACATTATTAAGTATTACAGGTTCAAGTAGTCATTAAAAATCATTTTATTCGAGGTCTCAGTTCAATAGATATTGCATTGAGTGGGTCGGTGTCAGTCGACAGGAAGAAAATTCAGTTTCTTCTCTAATTAGCCGTGTGAAGGGCCTGTGCACACATACACTGACTCGATCAGTCTCTCTATCTGTCTTATCTGTTGGTCTGTCTTTGCAGGCTCCCTGTGACAACCTTCGAACCCCGTCTAACTACCCAGCTAACATGCTACCTCACCATCCCGGCCAGGGCAACTTTGAAGACTTTACCTGCTGAAGATCGGCCAGCCTGCCAGAACATGACCAAAGCTGACCACATTATAACCCCGAACATTACAAAACCCCTCCAACAGGAGAAACCACCAGACACTGGAAGAACAACATGGCTTTTGACGCTTTCCTGAACATTTCAAGGAAATACTGCCTCAAAAACTAAATTCCTAAAAAGCCTCGCCAGTTTGGATTACACGCAACGTGACTCGGACATCGCGCAGCCTCTCGCGGCTGGACCCTGATGCCTTTTGTGTACATAGCGACAAAACTGTCTTCATACGAGTGGCTTATGTAGGTCTGTAGATAAATATAGCGTGTATTCACTGTATGTAGCCTTATTAGTCTCCTGAATTCCGATTGGACCAATCCAGCCTCTGTGTATTTCATGAGATTGTAATTTTGTGCGTCTTCGGGGAAGTATGGCATTGCGTTTAGCTGTATGATCGTGCCATGTGCATTCCATCTTGTAAATGCATGCTGGTCCTTTGCATGTTTTTAGTTTCATTTAGACTTCATCATTATTATCGCCAAGTTTGCCTCAATTGTGTACAGGTGTTGGACGATGGCAAAGCCCCGTTTTTGTGTGTGCGTGCGCAGGTTTTGCTGTCCTTGAAGGAATTCCTGAAAATGTCCCAACGAGAATAGTGAAAAGGCGAAGAAAAAAAGCATGTGGATTTCCATCCACAAAAATGGTAAAATTGGAAAAACGGCTCACAAGATATTAAATAATGTCTTCATTTACATCTAAAAATGCCAAAAGATGTGTTTTAGAGTCGGGTCTTTAGTAATTATAATTAGCCCCCCAAAAGTATTTGTCGACTTTTTATCCGCATTTAAATGTGTCTGAATGTCTTTGCATTATATAATAAAATATTAATGCAAGTGATGTTTATTTTCCAAAGAAAGCAGAGTATGATCTCTGAAAGGAGGAATTTAGAATGTGTGTGTGTGTGTGTGAGTGTGCGTGCGTGAGTGAGTGTGCGTGTGTGTGTGTGTATATGTGAGTGTGTGTGAGGGAGTGTGAGTGTGTGTGAGTGAATGTGTGTGAGTGTGTCAGTGAGTGTGCGTGTGTGTGTGTATATATGTGAGTGTGAGTGAGGGAGTGTGAGTGTGTGTGAGTGAATGTGTGTGAGTGTGTCAGTGAGTGTGTGTGTGAGTGAATGTATGTGAGTGTGTCAGTGAGTGTGTCAGTGAGTGTGTGTGTGAGTGACTGTGTGTGAGTGTGTCAGTGAGTGTGTCAGTGAGTGTGTGTGTGTGTATGTGTGTGCGCGTGTGTGTGCTAGTGTATGTGTGTGTGTGTGTGTGAGTAAATGTATGTGAGTGTGTCAGTGAGTGTGTGTGTGAGTGTGAGTGAATGTATGTGAGTGTGTCAGTGAGTGTATGTGTGAGCGTGAGTGACTGTGTGTGAGTGTGTCAGTGAGTGTGTCAGTGAGTGTGTGTGTGTGTATGTGTGTGCGCGTGTGTGTGCTAGTGTATGTGTGTGTGTGCGTGAGTGAATGTGTGTGAGTGACGTGTGTGTGTGTGTGCGTATGAGTGTGTGTGTGTGCGTGTGTGTGCATGAGTGAAGGTGTGTGAGTGTGTGTGCGTGAGTGTGAGTGACTGTGTGAGTGAGTGTGTGTGTCAGTGAGTGTGCGTGTGTGAGTGATATGTGTGTGTGTATTATACTTCACATTGTATTCTGTTCATGAACTGTGTGTTAAACAACTTAATTTTATTTGAATTGTGTAATTGCTGAAATGTATTTTTTGATGTTGCAAACATCATATCAAAGCACAAACGAGACCACTGATATGTAAAGGTGACATTAAAGAATGATAAATATAGTATCAGTGTGATAATCATGATAGTCAGCAGATTCATTATCCTGTTCATCTTTTTATTATTATTACAAATGTAGTTCAGTCGGCATATTTGCAGATAATGGGCTGTTCATGAAGGTATAATAAACAGTGTTGTTCATTTTACGACAGTCTCGTACTTCATTCAGGTTTGGTGTTGGGGATTATTCATGTTTAAGGGTGAAATGTGTCAGTTTTTGATTTGCAGTCTCACTGTGTTCTTATTTCAGACATTTCCTCTGGCAGGTATAATCAGTTGTTGAATGTACATTATGGAAAGTAGATTCAGGGTGATGAAAGATGAAGGGAATATCTGTGACACTGCATGAAAGACCTCTAAGGAATGAGAAACACTGACCCGACTGAGATGATTTCAGGACGTCTCCTAGGAACTGTGTAATGAAGATAGATATTAAAATAACTTACTGACATCAGAATCCATGAATGCATTTTAAAAATGGTCCAGTTTTTACCTAGATGATGAGCAATGACGTTATTGAGTAACAGTTTTGGAAGCCCAAAATCACCTTTTCTTCTTTAGAAATGCTTGTTACGGGATCAGATTGTGCTCCGGTGCCTCCTGACAGTGAACAAGGGGGTAATGCTGGGATGGCATATGCTCAGTTTGTGTAACAAAAGTGAAGACTGCCATGAATGAGTGATGAGACTGTCATTTCCTGCTGTCGTTGCTGTGCTGATGTGTGACGCATGGAGTACTGCCAACACCTGCATCGCAAGTAATGAAGAAGCTAAAATTTGAGAGCTTCATGAAACTATAAGGGCACAAATACAGTCAAACTTCATTTAAGGAACGTTGAGAGTATGAACTCATTTCTGTTTCCAGTACAGAGTCTATGCGGCAGTCCCGCGTCAAATGAACGAAGCACGGGGGTCTGGGTATCTCAGCGAGTATTGACGCTGGCTACCACCGCTGGAGTCACGAGTTTGAATCCAGGTTGTGCTGAGTGACTCCAGCCAGGTCTCCTGGGCAACCAAATTGGCCCTGTTGCTAGGGTGGGTAGAGTCACATGGGGTAACCTCCTCGTGGTCACTATAATGTGATTCTCGCTCTCAGTGGAGCACGTGGTGAGTTGTGCGTGGATGCCGCGGAGAATAGCGTGAAGCCTCCACATGCACTATGTCTCCACGGTAACGAGCCACCACGAGGACTTAGAGCGCATTGGGAATTCCAAATTGGGGAGAAAAGTGGAGAAATTAAAAAATGAACGAAACACGAGGACTCATTTTGCACAGCAGTCATTCTTTCGAGTCATGTGAAAGATTCGTTAAAAACAAACGGATCGTTTGTGAACGACCCATCACTTGTGCCCTTGACGAGTTGTCCTTGTCCTTTATGTCATCCAAATGCATAACTATATATGTATTTTGAAAGATTGTTGTATATAAACATGATGACTCCAGCAAACACAGAACGTTCCCCTAATGTTAGCATTTGGTTCCCGTTTGGTTAATTGTTTTGGGAACCAATCTCCAATGGTCTAGGAGCAGTAATCCCCAATAATCTTAAACGAATGTTCCCAGCGCATGGCTGTAGGGTGGGCAAGTAGTCATCTCTTCATTGGACCAGGAGGCGGGTGTCCGACGTTTTAGGGAGCACAATACAAATCTATGGGCATAATGCCCCCCTAGCCCCCCTTTACACCCGGCAATGTCCCAGAACTTTCTGGGAACCAAAGGTTGTTTGCAGGGTCAGAGTTGCTCCATTGAACCATCTATGGGGCGGCTATGGCTCAGGTGGTAGAGCGGGTCGGCTGCCAATTGCAGGGTTGGTGGTTCAATTGACAGCCCACATGACTCCACATGCCAAAGTGCCTTTGGGCAAAACACTGAACCCCAAGTTACTCCCAATGGCAGGCTAGCACCTTGCATGCAGCTCTGCCACCATTGGTGTATGAGTATGTGTGTGAATGGGTGACTGGGACACCTCTAAGGTTAAGAAAAGGTATAAGTGCAGATGAATGGACATGTCCCACCCCATTAGTGGACATGCCCCCCAATGAATGGACATGCCCCCCAATGAATGGACATGTACCCCCCCCATGAGTGGACATGCCCCCCCCAATGAATGGACATGTCCCCCCCATGAGTGGACATGCCCCCCCCCCAATGAATGGACATGTACCCCCCATGAGTGGACATGCCCCCCAATGAATGGACATGTCGCCCCCATGAGTGGACATGAACCCCCCATGAATGGACATGTCCTCCCCATGAGTGGACATGCCCCCCCCCATGAATGGACATGTCCCCCACATGAGTGGTCTACCGATATGAGTTTTTCCCATGGTTGATTATTAAATTATTACATTTGGAAGTAATTTACCAATCCTGAATAAGTGGTTACATCCCATTTGTACTCACTCACTGAAAATAAGCTCCATATGAAGCCCATTTGCCAATGATTGCCCATGATAACCCATCTGTCAGGAAGTTCCTCCCTCGTGCATTTTTATCTTGACTGATCTCGCGGCACATTTGGAAGCTGCTGCCGTTTGACACTGATAAGAGTGTTGTCACATGCTTTAAGAGGATTAATTACTCCCGAGACATGCGGGTTTTAACCGGGTCGACCGGAGATAATTCAGTTCATTTTTATGTGAAGTTTGTGCACATCCATCTGCATGATAACGACACACGACTCCATTTGTAGTTATGTTGTGCATAAGATGCAGTCTTGATTGACAAGACAGTACAGATAAGTACTTAGAAATAAAACATGTTATCGTTATTTTACCTTCGTCGTTTTGTCCATAACTGGGACAGAAGAGAGGGTGGGCTCTGGGCATTAATGCCCCCACAATTTGAAATGTTTGGTCAAAGAAATGCACTCGTAATGAATTCCTCTGTTTGTTTGTTTACTTGTAACAATCTGATATAGTGCATTATATTCTGGTCCTAGTTTTAGCTTGTTCACTTTAACTTATTGTAAGGTATGGCGGAGGATCAGTGGCCTTAACAGATTCACGAACAAACAAGAACTTACTGTTAAAAACCCCCCTAATTACTGAAATAGCGCCAACCAGCCTCCACAAGCACAATAAATGTATTGACAAAGAGACAATGAACTATTGACAGAGAACCGCATGTGACATCCGCATGCTCACCACGTGCTTATCGTGTGGACAGGAAGGGGGAAACTTTGAACGTAAAAATGTGTGTGTGTGTGTGTGTTTTTCAGTTAAACACAGAACTGCATATTGCTAATGAAATACGTGTAATCCCTGTATGTTGTGTATTTCTGAGGTATATCAAACTCGTTAGAACTGTTTCGTTGTGTGTTTTAAACTCTGAGGCCTCATATTTAATAGCCTCAGTGTATATTCCCTTATTAAGTGTACTAAATATACCTTTCTTGGTATCAAATTAAACCTTACGATTTGTCCGAGCTGAATTCGAATATAAGATCTCTGTAGAATGATATTACGCGATGTTTTACTATCTTTTGAGTCATTCAGCCCAAAATCTCTTACTGTCATAAACATGCAAATGAGCTTTGACAAAGGAACTCTCTCATGCCCAGAGTAATGGAGGCCTTTACGACCTCCAAAGGAATGTTCAGAGAAGTGCTGACCCTCCCTTCATTCTCTTACTGAGAAAGAGAAATGAACCCTGTTAATCCTATATATATATTCTATATATCCATGTGATAAATATTGACATGTATCTAATGTGCCATCTCACATTTTCCCTTAAATGTGCTTGATCTATGTTTTCTTGCAAACTAATGGGTTAATGTTTCAGACTTTGCATACTATGGTTAACCAAAATCATATGTGTGGCATATTTGGTCTCTATAACTTGGTATTTTGAAGATTGAAATGACTGTGTACATGATATGTCGATAACAACAACATATTAGTATTAAAAGTATATTTCCTATTTTCTTTCTTGCACATGCAATGGGCAATTTTACAACAAAGAGCAATAAACCAAATTCCCGCCTAGAACTCAAACCCTTCTTATTGGTCGAGCCAATGAGAGGTGGGACCTGTTTCCCGAGGGTATAAAATTGCTGCGCCCACTTCCTCTCTTCTCTTACCAACTCTTATCTCTTCGCTCTGTTATGCTCCTCCGGCTTCCTGCCTTTCTGGTTCTCTGAGCCTTGTGCTCTCTCACTCTCTCGCTGAATGATGCCAAACTAAAGGCCCCAAGGACTCCCAAGCATGTGCCAGGCTACGGCCTCGACTGCCCATTCACCAAGATCCTCTGACTCTCACTGGTTCTCTCTCATCAAGACAACATCATCAAAGATCAACTGGAGCCTCAACAAATTGCATCAGGACAGTTTAATTCAAATGGGACATGCAAGTATCAAACTTAGTCTCATTATTTGATACATTAAGTATCCTTACCCCTTTCTAAAAAGGGCGTGTCAGAACTAATATGATGGTTTGCTCAGGCTGTTGATCTGCTGAACTTCAAACAATGCTATAACTTCCTGCCTTCCTGTATTCTGCTTCAGCCCTCTTTCCCTTGGTAAACTGTATGAATGTATGTATATGTATGTTAGAGTAGTTTAAATGTTTAGTCTAGTTAATAAAGTCTTGTTCATGTCACATGTAAAGTTGTCTGTGTCTCAAGCTCATATCTAAAGTCACTAATCATAGATTTTGACTACTTGCTCTTAATACTTAGTAAGAAAGACATTTCCCTTGCCCCGAAATGTACATTTCTATTAATTAATTAATTAATTAATAACCAAAATTGAGTGTTCACGGGATGAACCGAGTATTTGGTTGTAATGTTAATGTAGCTACATCAAGTTAACCCGATTAACTGATCCAAATATTCATAATTGATTATAACAAGTTATGATTGATTATTAATATTTCATAGAGCTGATTCGCTACCTAATGGTGGAAGAATATAGAGCTGATTCGCTACATTATTTGAACACTTTCACCCCCATAATCGCCCCCCTTCCCTCGCCCAACCCATTGCACTACAGGACTTAGACAGATATATAAAAGCAAATAAATATACTGAAAAACAGTCAATTATTCACATCGGTTAACAGCCGAAGCAGTCGCTGCAAATTGACTATCCAACAATTCATCCACATAGACAATGTCACAGGTTTAGCGTGATAAGACCGCACAGATGACCGCTCCAGACAGCACCGCCACTCCCCATACGCATACTACGCATTCTGCTTAGGGCACCAACTCCCTAGGATGGCACCAGAAAGTCCACCGGCTGCCCTTACTCGTACGTTATACTTTATTCAAGGACCCGAAAGCAGTTGCGGAGCACAGATGATCTCTTCACGCTCATGTCACGTGAACCCCCCTTATATTAAACTATTATTGATATCGTCAAGCCGGTCCTCGCCTCCTCCTTTCCACCAATCCCTTTTCAATGGTGCCGAAACCCGGGAAGGAGGAGGGATGGGCCGTAGTGGAGTTCCCGCCGCTAACATCCACCCCAACGGAGCAGACACGGCCATCCCGTGTTTCGGCATTAGTGGACAGGGATTGTGGGAAGGAGGAGAAGAACCCCCAGATTTCTGTTTCTCACCTTGAACTCAGATCTCTCTAATCACAATCACACGCTGAATAAAACATCTTCCTGTCATTACTGAAATAACATACGTCTCAAGATCTAAAGATCAACGGTAAATTCCAGGTATTTATTCTTCTTTCAATTTCTACATTTACTCTCTCTCTCTGTTCAATCAGCAGCTGTTGTTTTTACTGATCTTGTTTGGAGAAGAACAATAATAACTAGGATAAATCCCTCCATTTCTGTTCCACTGAAGAGAGAAAACTTGCTGAGGTGAGGGACAGAATGTTCCTTTATTTTTTGGGGGGGAACGATCCCTTGCCCTAACTCTAATCACTCATTCACTGCTGTGTTTGTATGGAATCTGCTATAAATGATGTATTAAAAACAAAGCGTTTATTGGTCGTCCTTGATGGCACCTGATGGAGATGTTACAACATTTTACCTTGCGTATATTTGATGCTCCGTTTACGAACACATTTGGCAGCTCATGCTCAAACACACACTGATCCTCATAGACGTCCTGTACATCCACATTCATCTGAACAGAACATTCTGCTATTGATTTTTGTCTGTGCTTATGGGAACAGAGTTTAATGATGCAAATGATGTGTGAATTATGAGCCCTGGCACAGACCGCAGAAAGCTGCTTCTCTTTAATCAACCGCAGTGAAGCAGTGTGTGTGTGTGTGTGTGTGTGTGTGTGTGTGTGTGTGTGTGTGTGTGTGTGTGTGTGTGTGTGTGTGTGTGTGTGTGTGTGTGTGTGTGTGTGTGAGTGTGTGTGTGTTTGTGTATGTGTGTGTGTGTGTGTGTGTGTGTGTGTGTGTGTGTGATGTGAGTGAGTGAGTGAGGGAGTGTGTGAGTGAGTGAGTGAGTGAGTGAGGGAGTGTGAGTGAGGGAGTGTGAGTGAGGGAGTGAGTGTGTGTGAGTGAGGGAGTGAGTGTGTGTGAGTGTGAGTGAGGGAGTGAGTGTGTGTGAGTGTGAGTGAGTGAGGGAGTGTGAGTGAGTGAGGGAGTGTGAGTGAGGGAGTGTGAGTGAGTGAGGGAGTGTGAGTGAGGGAGTGAGGGAGGGAGTGTGAGTGAGTGAGTGAGTGTGTGTGTGTGTGAGTGAGTGAGGGTGTGTGAGTGAGTGAGTGAGTGAGTGAGTGAGTGAGTGAGTGAGTGAGGGAGTGAGTGAGGGAGTGAGTGCGTGTGTAAGTGAGTGTGAGGGAGGGACTGTGAGTGAGTGAGTGAGTGAGGGAGTGTGTGTGCGTGTGTGTGTGTGTGTGAGTGTGAAGGAGGCACTGTGAGTGAGTGAGTGAGTGAGTGAGGGAGTGTGTGTGCGTGTGTGTGAGTGTGAGGGAGGGACTGTGTGTGAGTGAGTGAGTGAGGGAATGTGTGTGCGTGTGTGTGTGTGTGAGTGTGAGGGAGGGAGTTTGAGTGAGTGAGTGAGTGAGGGAGTGTGTGTGTGTGTGAGTGAGTGAGTGAGTGAGGGAGTGTGTGTGCGTGTGTGTGTGAGTGTGAGGGAGGGAGTGTGTGTGAGTGAGTGAGTGAGGGAGTGTGTGTGCGTGTGTGTGTGTGTGAGTGTGAGGGAGGGAGTTTGAGTGAGTGAGTGAGTGAGTGAGGGAGTGTGTGTGTGTGAGTGAGTGAGTGAGGGAGTGAGGGAGTGTGTGTGTGAGTGAGTGAGTGAGTGAGTGTGTGTGTGTGAGTGAGTGAGTGAGTGAGTGTGTGTGTGTGTGAGTGAGTGAGTGAGTGTGTGTGAGTGAGTGAGTGAGTGAGTGAGTGAGTGAGTGAGTGAGTGAGTGAGTGAGTGAGTGAGTGAGTGAGGGAGGGAGTGTGTGTGTGTGTGTATAAATCTGTACATGACACTAAATGTCACAATGAAGGACATCGAGAGAGAGAGAGAGAGAGAGAGAGAGAGAGAGAGAGAGAGAGAGAGAGAGGTTGAAAAAGAGGAAATGGTTTCAAATGATTAAGAAATGAAGAATGTTTATATCCAGCATGAATGTCATGAATGATTCAGTAAAAGGACAAGAAAAGTACATTTGAAGTCTGGTTGAGAGCTTGTGACACATCAAACCCGCTAGAAATGTGCACTTATTTTTATTAGAGACGTCAGTCTGCTTAAAATACCAGTCATGCCACTTCCCAATTAAACAGCTGTTGAAACAATTATTATTATTATTATTATTATTATTATTATTATTATCATTATTATTATCATCATTATTTTGGTGTTTGTCTCCCCCTTGCGACATTGATGTTAATAAGACATAGACTTATAAAGATAAATATATCTTCTATATTAATGTTCGTCTTGCGCTATGTGTTCTCTCCCCCTCACTTTTGAAAGGATTGCTACCCCCTTGACACATATACATCAACTTTGTTATTTTTATTTTCTTTTTTTATACATGATAAATGTAATACAAATAAAATGTGTATATTCTTTTATTAAGTTAAATTACATTATAAGGGAATATCAAATTACAAAAAAATCATAATAATAATTATAAATAAATCTATCTGTAGAATAAACGAATTGTTTAAATAAGAGAGCCTTTGCTGAAGATGACGTCAGTGCGCCAAACGGGATCCCTCCTCATTGAGTCTCGCGATATGTGGTCACGGGTTTGAAGGTTAGTCGTGGTGCTTTTGAACTCTCGCGAGAGTCACTTCGTCTCAGCGCTGCTCTGTTTGCGGCTGGAGAAGATGGCTGCGCGTGGAGGTTATCAGCCTGCGACACCGGGTGGTGGCGGCGGCGGGGCAGCAGCAGCTGCGATGGGACCCGGGACGCCGGTGGCCGGTGCAGGGCCCGGTATGGGTCCCGGTACCCCCACAGGACGGATGGGACCAGGGGGTCCGCAGAACCACATGTACCGATCTCCGATGCCCGGGCCCGGATACCCGGTAAGGCGCGCGGAGAACAAAGAGCCAGCTGATGAAACCGAAGGGGGTTTCCTTTAAATGTTTGCTTATGCAATCTGTGATTTTATTTAATCTGTAAACCTCAGACACTCAAAAATACTGAAATGTGGTATGCATTCTTATTATTAGCGCGTGCAAAGCATCAACCTAGCTAACAAGGTATGGTTCTCATGACGTTTTAGAAACGTTTTATTTGTATTTTAACTAAATAAAACTTATGCAGAACGTTCCTAGAACGTTAGGAGTTATTTCCTGATCATAACTACCAAATATTCATTCATGTTCAGGATTTGAACCCTTTAAATGCCAGTTTGTTTACATAATGCCACTGTTGTTTTTACACACACACACACACTCCAGTTTTAGCTGATTCATGTATTCAGTTGTCCTGCAGTGATCTATATAATACAGTAAACAGAGAATAGGGGAAAAGCTTGTATTTGCTCCATAGGCTAAACATTAGAAAAATGGCGCCATCTGGTGGAAAATATTAAAAACGTATTCTTATTATTTTGAAGCCTGGGCTCCTGCGTAATATCATAGAATTAACAATTTTATGCTTTAATGGCACTGGGGTCAAATATTACAGTTTCAGTGGGGACATTTTTGTCCTGAAGGTCCTCAGTGTGACTATTTTGTTGGGGTGTATAATGGGGTGAATCACTCATGTTTAACTCACAACAAAACAAACATGTGATTGTTCATTCATAACCAGATAGTTTTCCTAAACCCTATAGAGACCAGGAATGCCACCAGCGAGTCGTATGACACCTCAGGGACCCTCCATGGGACCCCCAGGTTACGGGTCCAGTCCAGTGTCCCGCCCAGGCATGCCAGTCATGGACCCGTCCCGCAAGAGACCGGCGCCAAATCAGATCCAACAGGTCCAGCAACAGAATCGCAACCAACAGTAAGACCATCTCTACAGATGCAATGATTTTAAATGCATTTACTTGTTAGTGAGTAAATTAAATAATTTGAAAGTTTGAAGCTGCTCTCATTGCATGGATTTTTTGGTCTTTCAACACCTATCTTTCCATTTTAGTGCCAAGAAGAAGAAAATGGCAGATAAAATTCTACCTCAAAGAGTAAGTGCCCATAAAGTCTATTATTTTAGTCTTCAAATAAGCCTGTTAATATGTAGATAATGCAGCTAGTTTTTCAACCAAACACTCTTGATTCAAACCTGAAGTTGTTTGCAAAAACCCCTTTTATAAATTGAAATAAAATTGGGCCTGTTTTCGGTGTGTCACTGTGCAGATAAATTGCTATTTATTGTGTGTTTCAGATCAGAGAACTTGTTCCCGAGTCTCAAGCGTACATGGATCTGCTGGCATTTGAGCGTAAACTCGATCAAACCATCATGCGCAAGAGACTCGATATTCAGGAAGCTCTCAAGAGACCCATCAAGGTAAAGCTTGATTTGTTGTGCCATGCAACTAACCTATCATAAGCGACAAGTAATCTGTCTGTCCACACATTAAGCAAAAATGTTTCTTGTCAATTTTATTGTTAAGATATTGGCACTTAATACCTTGTTCTATGCAGCAAAAGCGAAAGCTACGTATATTTATCTCTAACACCTTCAACCCGGCCAAACCCGATGCTGAGGACGGAGAGGGAACCGTTGCGTCATGGGAGCTGCGTGTGGAGGGGCGACTTCTAGAGGATGTAAGCAAAATTCTCACATTTCACTGTCTTTAGTAAGAGGTGTTTGCTTGAGCAAGGCGGCACTGTTACTATGACCTTTGTTTTGGGTTTTTCCAAAATCTCAAACTGTTCGTCCGCCAAATTGTTGGCACTTACCTCATCCTGCACTGTTTGTCGTACACCCATGAATGAGGTGTCAAATCAACCAGTTTAGTGAGAGAGGTGTGCTATGACTTTTATAGTGCAATGTTTGCCCTGTGGGTGAAAAATGCCCATAGACTTAACACTGAAAAGGGAGCAGATGGGTTCATATATATGGGCCAGATAATTTTAGAGACATGGGGGTTTTGTAACACTCTTGCATCCACCCACACCAACCTTGCAACCACCAAGGGCACCGTAACTTGGCACCAGAACGTTGTTTAGACAAGAGGGTGGCCTCTTTTCTTGGGACTATATGTCAAGTTTAGTGACTATGTAGCAACCTCCCAGAACAGCCTAGCAACCACATGGCAACACCCTAACAACCACCAAGAGAACCATTTCTTGGCACCAAAATGTTGTAGAAACATGGGGATGGCCTCTAATTCGGACAATAAAGCAACCTACTAACCACATAGCAACCATGAGGGCACCATATCTTGGCTCCAGAATGTCGTAGAGACAAGAGGGTGGCCTCTTTTTACTTGGCACTATACGGTGAGTTTAGTGACACCGTAGCAACCACCCACCACACCCAAGCAATCACCTATGCAACCTAGCAACGCCCTAGCAAACTCCCATAGCATCTTGACTTGATACCAGAATGTAGGAGAGACGCGGGGGTGGCCTCTTTTCACTAGGGCCCGTAAGGCAAGTTTAGTGACATGCTAGCAGTCTCACAACACCCTAGCAACCACCTATTGCAACATATCTTGGCACTGAAATGAAGTAGAGTCGTGGATATGGCCTCTTTTCACTTGGGACAGTAAGGCTAGTTTAGTGACAACCAAATGGCAACACACGAGTCACCATATCTTGGCACCAGAATGTCATAGAGACATGAGGGTGGCCTCTTTTCACTTGGGACAGTAAGCCAAGTTTTGTGACAACCAATTAACCACATAGCAACACCCAAACAAACACACAGAGCACCCTAACAACCATCAAAGGCACCATATCTCTATCTAGAGCGCTGTTGAGACACAAGGCTGGACTTGCTTGACTCCTTGGTGGGACGTTGTGGTGGTGAGCTCTTATCTCACTAAACATTTCTCTTTGTGTCTCTCAGGCTGCTGTATCCAAATATGAAGCCACCAAACAAAAGAGGAAGTTCTCCTCTTTTTTTAAGTCTTTAGTGATCGAGTTGGACAAAGACTTGTATGGACCTGACAATCATTTGGTGGAGGTGAGATTTCTTTAAATGTAATACCTACACTAGGGTCCTGATCAGCTGTTCTCTGGACTCTTGTCTTTAGGAATAAACTGAACATTTATCTAATTCTAAGGCCATGTCAGATGTTGGAGTTTAAGGTTTTTATTGTTTTCAGTGGCACAGAACCGCTAACACTCAGGAAACAGATGGATTTCAGGTGAAGAGACCCGGTGATGTTGGTGTGCGCTGTACTGTACTGCTCATGCTCGACTACCAGGTGAGAACAGATATTTACCGAAGTATAATACCTGCCAATGCTGATAGAGATTTTAAACAAAAATGGGAAAACCATGGGAAGTTTGTAAGAAACCTCGACCAGATGGCACAATTCCAGTTTGATAAACTTCTCAATTGGCTCTTACCCAGAACACGCATTGTTGATTCAGTCAAACTTTGAATCTTTGTTATGGGAAACCTCAATCTTTTTCCAGCCTCCTCAGTTTAAATTGGACCCCAGACTGGCGCGGTTGTTGGGCATCCACACTCAGACTCGACCCGTGATCATTCAGGCTCTGTGGCAGTATGTGAAGACCCATAAACTGCAGGACCCTCACGAGCGAGAGTTCATCAACTGTGATAAATATCTCCAACAGGTAATGACTTAGACTTCATATTTGATTCTTACTTCAATAAATGAAGATGCAATTCAGTACTTTTTAAGATTGATTAGCTGCTGTCGCATCATCCAGGTGGATTTTTATTGAAATCATTTTTCTCGTTTCAGATCTTTGAGTCCCCGAGGATGAAGTTCTCCGAGATCCCTCAGCGTCTGCATGCGCTTCTGATGCCCCCTGAGCCAATCATCATCAACCACGTCATAAGGTAACCATCGCCAACGTGTCACTCAAAGTCACTTTTACCGTCTTCTATGAATTGCAGTTTTAACATTAACTTTCTGTCACAGCGTGGATCCCAATGATCAGAAGAAGACTGCGTGTTATGATATTGATGTCGAGGTGGACGACACGCTGAAGACGCAGATGAACTCTTTCCTGCTGTCAACAGCCAGTCAACAAGAGATTGCGGGCCTCGACAACAAGGTATAAAAAGTACAAATGTTTCAACTTTTAAGCTTTGGTTTTCTTTGCATACAAACAGTTTGAACCTGCTTGGCAGCAATGGTTGCTTGGTTGACGTGATGGTTCCTCTGATTGAAAATCCACTATTTAAGCCATTTAAGAGCAAATAAGTACCATCAAAACATATTGCTGAGCTGTGTAGATGACTGTGAGTTGTCTTTGTTCAGGCTGTATAAACAGTCCTTGAAGTTTTCAGTGTTTCACTGCAGGACCGAGAGCTATTGTTCGCCTTCACTCTGAAGATCTGTAGTGGTATTTTGTCTTGCTGTTCCCGTTCATAGCGAATCAAAGTGACTCTTGGCAACATGCAGATCTGAATGTTTTTGGTTGCTTTTGTTGTGGAGAAATGCACACAAACAAGGAGGATGAAAGCCAAGGAGTGCTAATTTCCTAAGAATCTTTTGTAGCCTAGTTATGGCGTCAGAGTTAGCAATCGTAGTCAACATGTTGCCAGAGAGACTCCATCTAGTGTCTTTTTCAGCATGATTGAATCATTAAAAATGGCTGAAAACTCAGACCTTTGGTTCTCATCAAATTAGAAGTAGCAACATGTGCAGCAACAAAGCAATTGAGTTCAGCTTTATGCAAATAAGTAATGACATGATGCAACAACAACTACCAATGGGAGTGTAGACAATGAAGCTCTCGTGATTCAACTGATATAGAGCCCAACAGTCTGGCCAGAATGTAAAGATCCTATTTATTTTTGTCATAGAGTAACTGATTATTAACGATAACTTCTAAACCTTTAAAGACAGACCTACTCTATTAATCGATAGTATATGCTTCTGCTGAAGGCATCAGTCCAAGTTATTTCTATTTAACTTTTACAAAACCATGTTTAAAAGCAGAATTCCTGTTGAAGAACTACTCTACCCATAATCCTGAAGAGAGATCCACTAATCATGGTATTGTGGCCTTCAAAGTGCTCTGGAGCTCCGCCCACTCCAATGATGCAATCTAGTCGCTCCCCCAACACTCTCAAACTACTTATATATTTGTATATCTGGATATTTTGCAATAAACCTAAATTATATTGTTTCTATACTTGTAATGAACAACTTTAAATCAATAATTTTCTAAATTTCTAGCATTTTTCATTCAGCTACGTCATTTGCTGTGCTTCATGGGATTGAAAGACGCCTTAAAAGACGTTAAGTACTTTCTTGTACCTTTTTTCTTATTTTGGAGTATTTTTTATAATGTTGTGATTGTCCCCATTTGGAGCTGCTAGGTTTGGTTCATGGCTTACAACACTTATTAGGATTTTATTAAATACCTGTTGCAGAAATGAATGGAAAAAATACTTCCAAAACCAAGATGGCTGAAAAAGAGGGTGAGCATTGTTGGGTAGCCCCACATACACTGAAATCTCATTGGTTCAGTCCTGCTCCCAATAGTTCAGTAGTAGTTGTTTATTGAACATCAAATATGCTCTGATTGGCTGGTTGTGTTGCACAGCATTTTCCCTGTGAAATGTTTATTTTCTCAGCATTGTTTGTTGCTGGGAATGGTCACATCATGTCTGGTTCGTGCACTGTGTAGGGTGAATATTGTGTGAAATTACTGTCTAGTTAATATAAAAATGAATATTTAAACTTCTCTGAATCTCAATTGCTGTCATTAAATTGTATTTAATACCACAATCCGCTACTCGGCTCGCTAAATATCGGTATTCGCCAAAAAAAAACAAATAAATCAATTGACCACTAGTGTTTATTTGTATGTAGGGGTGCAAATGATAGTAAACCAACTGCAGAACAAAAGCTGTAGATGTCCACGCCAAATACTGAAAGGGTTTGTATTTCCAAGTAGCTTTGGTGCGTAAGCTCAAAAGATCATACTATAGTCTAAAAGACGGGAAGCTCGTACATAATGTATAGAAAAAGACTTACGATTTTTAGTTTGAGAGGCCAAAAAGTGCCCATTGCAAAGACAAAACGCTTTCGATTTACATCGTCATCAGTTTGTAAGGGTGCACCAATATTTTAATTTTGTACAATACGATAACCGATAACTCGTTGTGTTTGGAAGCTGATAACAAATATATATATTTATATATAGATGGATGGATAAAATAAAGCCTAAATCTGGATATAAATGTACATTTTGTATGCCTGATACTTCCAGAGCACATTAAATAAAATCAAACATGTAAAGTGGATAACTGCTTTTATTTTAAAACAACTTCAACTGCATAAAAAATAAGAAAATGTCTAATCTTTTCCCATAATCATTTACCAAATGTAGCCTACTTTGAACCAGATAAAGACATTTTACAACTCTATGGCAAAGTCAATTGAGTGCAATTTATAATAAACGTTGTTGGTTACTTTTATAAATGCAAAAGTCAAATCTGTCAAAAGACTACAATAAGGAATGCAAACGAGTTTCAAACTTGTGTAATATATCGACCTAATGTTTTATCAAACCTTTAATGATAACTTAAAAATTCACATTCATCCTCCGACACCAATATAAATCATGCATCCTTATTTGTTAGGGTTGATTCTTGTGTTGACTTAAAATTCTAATTCGACTCCTCTGTGAACTTCCACACAAGTAAACTTGACCATTTTTTGATATTCTCCTTTGACCCAGTTACACCACTGGTTATCTTGCAACATCCCCTTTCTCCGTTTCTCGTCACTGTCAGTCGTTGACCTTTGTGTTTACTGACTATCTTGAGCAAAGTAACAGCTTTGAGATCTAATTACAGTTAGCACAATAAAAGCATCGTGATCTAATTACAATATGTGGTTTTATTTGCTCTTGTCTTCAGATCCATGAGACCATTGAAACCATTAACCATCTGAAGACTCAGAGGGAGTTCATGTTGAGTTTTGCTCGAGATCCGCAGGGCTTCATCAACGACTGGCTGCAGTCCCAGTGCAGAGACCTGAAGGTGAGAAACTTGCCCACCAATCAGCTACAACATGTGACGTCTTGCAGCGCAAGTATTATGGCTGTTACCGTTGTAGTTTATATGGCACCTTCCATTTTTCCTTCACTAATAGTCAGAGGGGGTTGTTTAACCTTCGCTCGAGCTGTAGTCGGTCTGTCTCTGTATGTTTGCTCAGTTGAGTGTTCGTTACTGGGCTGACTGGACTAATAATGACTTTGGGGGTTGGGGTTGTTTTCAGTCAATGACAGATGTGGTTGGAAACCCGGAGGAGGAAAGGAGAGCCGAGTTCTACTTCCAGCCCTGGGCTCAAGAGGCCGTCTGCCGTTATTTCTATTCAAAGGTGAAGCTGCTTGTGTTGCGCCACTGAAGTTGGTGCAATCTCAGATATTAAATGCATGTTGGAACAACAGAATTAACATTTCTCTTGCGATACCTCTTTCTCTCAGGTCCAACAACGGCGACAGGAGCTGGAACAGGCTCTTGGCATCAGAAACACATAAGCCTGTGTTTGTTTTGACAGGACCAGAGAGGATTCTGGGTAGCAAATTTCCTGCTGCAGACCTTGATCACTACAGTTGTATTAGTTTATCTTCTGTTGTCCTGCTGTAGCTGCCCAAGATCTATGAATTACCATATTTTGATTGTGACTTGGGCCAAACTGACACCCCTTATCCATGTTTTTTACCTCTTTAATCCAAGCTTCCCAATGCAGTTGGTGGTGATAAGTGTTTTCAAGGCGATTAGTTTTCCGCACAATTTGTTGGAAGTTTTCGTAATAGATTTAGACGCAAACATAAATTCTTCCGCTAATGTTGCTGAATTCCCTCCCAACAAATCTGTAATTTCAATGGGGTCATTGTTTTATTTGTTTTTTTGTAATAATACATTTTGTCTTTGATATTTTAACGTTCTTATAATATGAACTATATGAAGATCTAGTGTAGTCAAGTGTAAATGACGATTATGGATGTAGTTTAGAGGAAGTTCCTTAAACAGTTCTGTTGCCGTTAAGGAAATCCTGTTGGTCAAGACCCAAGTTGGATTTCCGAAGTTTCAGAAATCAAGCAGTTGTTTTGTGGCGTTTGTTAGCGAAAGAGGCTCCACAAGATTTGTCGTACTGCTGATTGACCTCTGATGGTACAGAAGTCCCAATCTTACCTCGGCTTGATTTACTGGTAAATGTATATGGAGAATTACTTCTAAGATTTGATGAATAATTTGATATAGTCTATATAGGCAACTTGTCAGTGTGAAATGACAATATGGAAAACCCACAAATGCAAATACTATTAGTTCATGGCTCCATTAAAATAAATGTTTTATAGATGCGCTGAATATGCTAGACCATAGGTTATTTAAAGCATTTAGAAGTCAAGTGCTGAAGACTTTAACATTCTGAGTTGTTAAATGTTTAACTGCGTGTCTTTTTCTGAAGTCATGAGATGCATTTTTGAGATCCATTTTATATCATGTTTTATTTTCTTTAATGGACCAATTATTATTGTATTTCTCTGTTAGCCCTTGTGTTATAATAAAGATTATCTTGTATTGATGCTCATCCATGTCAAGTACAGTTCATTGTTACAGACATAATCTCTTGTTTTTGTGTGTGATGAAAAGAAGGCTTAACTTTACGTCTACACTGATAGCGACATTCCAGGTCATTCTATTTTTATTAGTAGAATTCCAATTAGAGAGCTCTGTCATTCCATTTTTACTGTAAGAATTCCAATTAGAGAGCTCTGTCATTCCATTTTTACTGTAAGAATTCCAATTAGAGAGCTCTGTCATTCCATTTTTACTAGTAAGAATTCCAAATAGAGAGCTCTGTCATTCCATATTTACTGTAAGAATTCCAATTGGAGAGCTCTGTCATTCCATTTTTACTAGTAAGAATTCCAAATAGAGAGCTCTGTCATTCCATATTTACTGTAAGAATTCCAATTAGAGAGCTCTGTCATTCCATTTTTACTAGTAAGAATTCCAATTAGAGAGCTCTGTCATTCCATTTTTACTGTAAGAATTCCAATTAGAGAGCTCTGTCATTCCATTTTTACTAGTAAGAATTCCAATTAGAGAGCTCTGTCATTCCATTTTTACTGTAAGAATTCCAATTGGAGAGCTCTGTCATTCCATTTTTACTGTAAGAATTCCAATTAGAGAGCTCTGACATTCCATTTTTACTGTAAGAATTCCAATTGGAGAGCTCTGTCATTCCATTTTTACTAGTAAGAATTCCAAATAGAGAGCTCTGTCATTCCATATTTACTGTAAGAATTCCAATTAGAGAGCTCTGTCATTCCATTTTTACTAGTAAGAATTCCAAATAGAGAGCTCTGTCATTCCATATTTACTGTAAGAATTCCAATTAGAGAGCTCTGTCATTCCATTTTTACTAGTAAGAATTCCAATTAGAGAGCTCTGTCATTCCATTTTTACTGTAAGAATTCCAATTAGAGAGCTCTGTCATTCCATTTTTACTAGTAAGAATTCCAATTAGAGAGCTCTGTCATTCCATTTTTACTGTAAGAATTCCAATTGGAGAGCTCTGTCATTCCATTTTTACTGTAAGAATTCCAATTAGAGAGCTCTGACATTCCATTTTTACTGTAAGAATTCCAATTGGAGAGCTCTGTTATTCCATTTTTACTGTAAGAATTCCAAATAGAGAGCTCTGTTATTCCATTTACTAGTAAGAATTTCAAATTAAACAACTCTTTAATTCCATTTTTACTAGTAAGTGGTATAAAGCTCCTAGATCACATCTGATTTTCCACAACTTGTGTTGTCCAGTTTTTTGTTTACTGAAGGTTCTTGATATTTTATCAATGTTTTGTCTTCGGAATGATCCAAAAACCCTTTGAACTCCAGAACTATCCCTCACAGCCTCATTGTCATTCCCCTTAAAAATCAAAGATGGTGCTATAGTGAATAAGGTCTATGCGCGTGAAGGGGATGAGGCGCGTGCACGGACTATAAAAGCGCGTCGCTCCGGTCAGTCAGCGGCTCTCAAACACACAGGTGTCCTTCAGCCCGTCCAGCCGGGACCGACGCTCAGGATGGCCGCCAAGAGAGTCTGCATTATCGGCTCCGGCAACTGGTGCGTGACATTTAACATGCATGAATATTTGACATGCTATATCATGTCTTATAATAGAGCAATGCGACTGAGATTGTCTTTGACAGAATTAAGGCACAGAACTGAATGTATTTCCATTTACACAGCTGCTTAATTATACAATGTATGTTGCATTTGAATCATGTCTATATGAGCGTGTGACGTGCGATTATTCAGAATATGCATGTGTCTTCTGTTCACTGAGGTTACATTTGCTGAGTAATGATTGACTCGGGTGTCCAGTGACCCCGTTAAACCGAATGGCAAGGAAAGTTCCTGTCTCAGATGTTAGAGATTAGATTATTCAGTTTATATTTAGAGGTGCATTAGACTACTATGTGTTAGTACATTGGAATCCGTTTGTAAATGCCATGATACTCTTAGAATCAGTCTTGTGTAACCTCAGAGTTGTATTATCATGTTTATTTTGGATTGTAAATATTATAATACATGGGTAAAGTGACAAAAACCATATTATATTGTATGTTTGGATCATAATTAAGTGTCAAAAAATTAATACATTTTCAAAAGTGTCCCATTTTGCCATATTCACATTCATATAAAAAACCTAACCTAAAATGAATAATTAAAAAAAAAGTGTATCAAGATTGAAGACATACATGTATTATTGATGCAGCAACATTGTTTGTGAAAATAATAATAATAATGGAAAAATCAAGATCAAATTTCTTTTTTTTTTTCTTCTTCTTCTTTTTTTTTTTAAGGTTGCGAAGACACTTGTGGTAAAAGGCCCCCAGGGGGTTAAAGTGATATTGTGAAAATATAGGGTCAATAGTTATAGTGCAAAATTGGTCAACTAATGAGACATCAAGATTCTCTCTCTCACTCACTCTCTCTCTCTCTCAATGTATATATATATAAGGTTATGCTTATAACTGTGCTAATAACACTAATAATACTTTCCTGTTCATTTCAGTCACATTTGTCATTTCATGACATTTTCACTATTGCATAAACAAATGAATCACTATTGTCATTGGATCAGTCAATGTGAGCCCACTTTCTTTATAACAAATCTATTCCTGCCACTTAAGAAAAATAATTGTTTTTAAGAAAAATTTGTTTTATGGGGGGCTTTTTTTTTCTCCGAGATGTCTGTTTTAGATCTTTTCATCTGGAAAACATCATAATCTAATTAACATCTGCTGAACATCTTACAAAGATCTGATTTACAAACATTCTTAATCATAAACGTCTCAAAGACATCTGCTGAACATCTTACAAACATCAGATTTACAAACATTCTAAATCATAAACGTCTCAAAGACATCTGCTGAACATCTTACAAAGATCAGATTTACAAACATTCTTAATCATAAACGTCTCAAAGACATCTGCTGAACATCTTACAAAGATCAGATTTACAAACATTCTAAATCATAAACGTCTCAAAGACATCTGCTGAACATCTTACAAAGATCAGATTTACAAACATTCTAAATCATAAACGTCTCAAAGACATCTGCTGAACGTCTTACAAAGATCAGATTTACAAACATTCTTAATCATAAACGTCTCAAAGACATCTGCTGAACATCTTACAAAGATCAGATTTACAAACATTCTAAATCATAAACGTCTCAAAGACATCTGCTGAACATCTTACAAACATCAGATTCACAAACATTCTTAATCATAAACGTCTCAAAGACATCCGCTGAACATCTTACAAAGATCAGATTTACAAACATTCTTAATCATAAACGTCTCAAAGACATCCGCTGAACATCTTACAAAGATCCGATTTACAAACATTCTAAATCATAAACGTCTCAAAGACATCTGCTGAACATCTTAAAAGATCAGATTTACAAACATTCTAAATCATAAACGTCTCAAAGACATCCGCTGAACATCTTACAAAGATCAGATTAGAAACATTCTTAATCATAAACGTCTCAAAGACATCCGCTGAACATCTTAAAAGATCAGATTTACAAACATTCTTAATCATAAACGTCTCAAAGACATCTGCTGAACATCTTACAAAGATCAGATTTACAAACATTCTTAAATCATAAACGTCTCAAAGACATCTGCTGAACATCTTACAAAGATCAGATTTACAAACATTCTAAATCATAAACGTCTCAAAGACATCTGCTGAACATCTTACAAAGATCAGATTTACAAACATTCTAAATCATAAACGTCTCAAAGACATCTGCTGAACATCTTACAAAGATCAGATTTACAAACATTCTTAATCATAAACGTCTCAAAGACATCTGCTGAACATCTTACAAAGATCAGATTTACAAACATTCTAAATCATAAACGTCTCAAAGACATCTGCTGAACATCTTACAAAGATCAGATTTACAAACATTCTAAATCGTAAACGTCTCAAAGACATCTGCTGAACATCTTACAAAGATCAGATTTACAAACATTCTTAATCATAAACGTCTCAAAGACATCTGCTGAACATCTTACAAAGATCAGATTTACAAACATTCTAAATCATAAACGTCTCAAAGACATCTGCTGAACATCTTACAAAGATCAGATTTACAAACATTCTTAATCATAAACGTCTCAAAGACATCTGCTGAACATCTTACAAAGATCAGATTTACAAACATTCTTAATCATAAACGTCTCAAAGACATCTGCTGAACATCTTACAAAGATCAGATTTACAAACATTCTTAATCATAAACGTCTCAAAGACATCTGCTGAACATCTTACAAAGATCAGATTTACAAACATTCTAAATCATAAACGTCTCAAAGACATCTGCTGAACATCTTACAAAGATCAGATTTACAAACATTCTTAATCATAAACGTCTCAAAGACATCTGCTGAACATCTTACAAAGATCAGATTTACAAACATTCTGAATCATAAACGTCTCAAAGACATCTGCTGAACATCTCACAAAGATCAGATTTACAAACATTCTAAATCATAAACGTCTCAAAGACATCTGCTGAACATCTTACAAAGATCAGATTTACAAACATTCTTAATCATAAACGTCTCAAAGACATCTGGGGCCTGTACCATGAAGCCGGTTTAGGTGGCTAGCCAGCTATGTTCCAGTTTAGCTTCCGCCAACCCTGGGTTTTAGGTACTATGAAAGTAGCACGGCTTTAATCGAGTGTTCGTATGCCATGGTATCTTACGCTGCATCGGCTAACCTGCTCCGAGGCAGGTTATGTTCTGAATTCAAGATCTCAGACTGAAGTTTGACCAATCAGCTGTGAGCAAAGAAACATATAGGTGACGCTAATCTAATTCCCAGCGTCTGTTCTCTGCTGCAATGGCTTCACCTTTTCTCCCAAATCCTGTGGACATCTCCGCTGAAATTGTTAGACGATCAGTATGGCAAGCCGTTTTAACTTTTATTCATTTCCAGGATATGAATTCT